>NC_038255.2:29558174-29658015 GCF_000004515.6 Glycine max
TTTGCAGAGAATCAAATGGATAAACTGAGTATAAAAATAAAAGTTAGTAAAATTATATAAACAGATCACAGTAGTTACAGAGTCAACCGAAAAGAGTAGAGTATTATATTAACCATTTTTTTAATTATCGTTAAGTTAATTTATCAAAAGAATTATTATTCAGTTTTAAAATTTTAAAACATCATTATATTCATTTTCCTAAATTAATTTTGTTTCTCTTTAATTTTTAATCCATCATTTTAATTTTTTTTAAACTTTTTCATGATTTTAGTCCTCGCATTTTAAAAAATATTTATTCAATCCTTAATTTTTGCATAGGTTTATTTTTTATATTTTAATTAACTAAATTATTTTGTTAGATTTAGTTTTCATTAAATATATCCAAAATTGATAACAGGATCCAAATAATGAATCAAAATTGATGAAAAAGTTAAAAATATAACCAAGGACAATCATGATAAAATCCTTATTGACATCATAGTCATGACATTGAGAATAGAGAATTTAAGGGGATGTTTAGTTTGATTGTTTTCTGTTTTTATTTTCACTGGAAATAGAAAATGGTGATGAAAATTTGTTTGGTTGGATTTCAATTTTCATTTTCAGTGAAAATATTTTTCCAAACGAACCAAAAACTGAAAACAATAAAATTTCGTTTTCGGTTAACCCGGAACCTTATTTTGGGTAAAATGAAAAAGTGGTGGCATGGAATGTATTTTTAAGCAAATCTAAAAATATATTTCCTTTTGAAAATGCATTTTCAGTGTTTTTATTTCTTGAAAGCAGAAAACAAGAAATCAAACCAAATATGTTTTTAGAATTCTAATCTTTTGAAAATAAAAACAGTTTTCAAAAAATGAGAACAGAAAATGAAAATACAAACCAACCACACTCTAAAATATTTATTTTTCTATTTTTGTTTGGTTGGACTCAAACCTTTTCTTATAAGTTGAGCTTAGACCTTAATTATACCTTAACTTTCAAAATAGGGTTTTGGAAACATTGTGTATTGGCGGCTTAGGGAGTGAAGTAGATGTTTTTATTGTCCTTATTTTAGTTTCTACGGCTACGCGTGAGTAGCTTCCTTGTTTTAGGATTGGGGCATAACCCTTGAACTGTATTGATGCAAATCTATTGTTTTGATGTTTTCTTAATTCTCTTTTTTAGTCTTCTCTTATTAATTTATTTATGCAAAACGCTTAACTACCATTTTCATAATAGGGAATTACCAAGTGAATCTTACTATTGAATCTATTAGAGAGGAACTCATGTTCTAAGTTACCACAGTAGACTTAATCATAAGAGGGTAAAACAAATTAGTAAAAAACATAAATAAATGGTCTAATTGAGCATAGCTACAAGAAAATAGAGACAAAAATTACCTTATATTAATTTGTCTTCAAAGAGAATTGACAAGAATATTGAAATAAGAATATTAGATTAATAAAAAGTCTTAATGTCTAACCCCAATTCTAGGAAGCCTACTAAATTTGAATTGATCCAATTTAATTATTGTAAAATCATTCTTAAATGTTTTTCTCTAAATTAATTCCATTTTAACTTTTCCTTTTGTTTAATTTAGTTTAAATTGTGATAATTACAAAGTTAACTACACAATTTCTGAGAATAGAACGATAATCTGTTACTAGAGCACATGCACTTTTGGTAGCATATCAAAGGACCTTCCTTCATTGATTTTGAATTTATAAGAATCATCTTGTGTACTCTTTTTTCTCTTTGTTTTTAGTCTTTACTCGCTCTCTTAAACCAATTTTAACCTAAAAAGAAAAAACTTTCAAGTAACTTTTGATTTATTTATTAATTTTTTTATTATAAACTACTTTTAAAATTGTTCTAAATTAACAAAAAGGTAAACTATGTTTTTGGTTCCTAAACTTTTTCGGATTTTCACTTTTAGTCCCTAAACAAAATTTTGATTAGTCTTAGTCCCTAATGTTTTAGTTTGTTTATGTTTTTAGTCCTTAATGTCAAGTGTGCTTTTAAATATGTAGCAGTTGAAGTGCGTGACATGTGTTAAACAATGATAACGATTGTTTTTTGGTGGTTCAAATCCTCTTGAAAATGTTTAATTTACTTGTTTATAAGTCATTAAACAATTTATGGCATGTCAGAAAATTGCTTCATATAACTCTTACATGCGAGTCTTCATCAATGCCCAAATCCGCCACATAAGAATTATCCAAGGCAAAAGCAAAGTTTCACAAAATAAGACAATCACAAACAACCCCTGGATAAATGATAAATCGGACTTTGATCACCTTTTTATGTATAATTCTAGGCCTATCACATGCATTTGTGATATAAATTGTTGGCAAAACTCACGATTTGTAGCTAGTTATGTTAGTTAGACAGATGATCAAGGGAGTGTTTTAAGGGAAAATGACTCAAAACAGGCAAAAGCTAAAGAATCAAGGCCATGATGAATTTTGTATGGAACAGACGATTTTGTATGCGAAGTCAAGATTTAGTATGATCATAGATTTTAACATGGTCGTGATGGTTTCATCATAGTTGAACATCGATTTGGTTTTGAACTTTTATCATAGTTGTGATGAACTAACCACAGTTGTGGTGAATTTGGTACGTGCATGGTAATTTTGTATGCGCCTAATCGGAGAGTTATCTTTAGGGAAATAGTGCAAGGATAAGATGGCTTGTCAAAGATAACTAATAAAGACTAATTGAGAAAAGATTGAAAACATAAGATCACTTGCTAGAATATTATAAATAGATATTGAAGGCCTCTTTTTCTTCAGTCTTTTATTCTTTTGTGATTTTGAGAGTTCTGAGAGGCAAGAGTAACGTGTGAGAGTCCTTAGCCACAGTAAAGCACGGAGATCAATTGGGAAGGTTCCTCGCCCGACTTTCAACCCTTTTAGTATGATTGTGTTTCTCTTATGGATTTCTAGTGTATCCATGACTACGAGTGGCTAGTCTTTCCAATTCAAGGATTATGATGCAATCGTGTCTTAAACCCTTTCTTAATTTTAATAAGATTCTTGATGTTACTCAATCAATTGATTTTATTCCTTACATTTTAACTCTTATTTGGAAAAAGTCATTCTAATATTTAATCAATTGCATAGTAATTATCATATATATGTTTGTAATTGGTAGATCTAAGAAGGAAATGTTTTACACCAAACAAAATTACCAAACTAGTTGGGTAATCTTTGATGATCAATTGGGAAATAGATTAATCACCCTCATCTTCAAACTTAATCTTTTGACTTAAATTAAATACGTTAAGGACCAATTAGGTTTTCTTTAAGGAAAAAAGCGCTACTAGACTACAACCAATGACTAGTAATTGATTTTTGGATGCCAACAATTGACAATTGAAAGAATCTTGTTATAATTAGTCAAAACAAATCTTTTCTTAATTACTTAGTTAATAAAATTGATTATTTGGGAACACAACTGATCTTTTGGATTTGATATCCAGGCTTAGGTCCTCTATTACTATTGCATAGGGTATTGGTGTGTAAAATAAGTACTCGCACGAGGGCAAGTGTACCTTACGCAATAGCATCATGGACTCAAAATTTCAGATATCATACCCTAGAAACCAGTTGCGTTACAAAAGATTCCAAATTACAAAAACTAAATATTTTTTTTGGGGGGGGGGGGAGGGTTATATCTTGTGTTAAAAGTGTTTCACCAATGGTAACACAGAAATATAAATTAAACTAAGCAATAGTTTCTAAGAAAGAGATGTACAATTGAAGACAAACCCAGATTATGAATTCGCATGTACCCATTTCCCTCTAATTCTAATTTTAATGAAGAACCTTATGTTAATAATTAATCGCCGATTGTATCTTAAATTAATCATCAGCCTATGGTTTGAAAATACTCTTCCCCCTAAATTTGAAAATTAAGAAAAAGGTCATTTACAACCAAAACCTAAGTTATTTATAAGCAAAGAGATCAATTTTGTCACGCAAGGCATGCTTAAGTATGCACGATGTCATGCTTAAAGTTTGGAGCACTGACCATTATGCACGCCTCATGCTGGGAGGGTTATGCATGAGTAAGCATGGCTCATGCTTAAGTATGCAAGGGGTCATGCTTAAAGTTTGGAGCACTGACCATTATGCACGCCTCATGCTGGGAGGGTTATGCATGAGTAAGCATGGCTCATGCTTAAGTATGCAAGGGGTCATGCTTAAAGTTTGCAGCGTTAACCAATATGCATGCCTCATGCTTGGAAGGTTGTTCATGAGTAAATATGACCCATGCTTAGCTAAGCACAGGGTTTTGCTTCTGTTAAACAAGTGGCCTCAATAACTTAAGAGGAGGGGTGAATTAAGTTTAAAAAATTTCCCCTAACAAGTTTTAATTCTCTTTTTAAAAGAAATATGCAGAAAAGAAGTAATAAACAATTTACTTGATGCTTCTTTAAATATGCAAAGTAAAATTAAATTGCAATAAAGTAAAAGAGTTTAGGGAAGAGAGGATTACAAACTCAATTTTATACTGGTTCGGTCACGTCCTGTGCCTACGTCCAGTCCTCAAGTAAACCACTTGAGATTTTCACTAACTTGTAAATCCCTTTACAACTTCTAAACCACCCAGGGATACCCTTCCCCTGTGTTCAGAAAACTTTACAAATCAAGAGACTCACTGCCTCTTGATTAACAATTGATTGCTTTGAAGTACAAAAGATTGTTTTTCTCTCTTTTAGAGAAGAATGATACAACTTGAAGAACTTATAAGAATCCTTAATGATTTTGCAAGGGTTTGGCAAAATATTTTCTTGTGAGAGGATAGGACAATGAATGTTTTGAAAAACTCTAAAGAATTTCGAATACAAGTCACATATTTATAGGCCTTTGGTGACCTTTCAAAAAACTTGTGAAGAGTTGTGACTTTTTAGAGTTATTTTCAAAGTTTCCTCACTGGTAATCGATTACAGGTCTGTGGTAATCAATTACACAATTAATTTTGAGGAGTCATGACTCTTCAGCTTGAATTTCAAAACTTTTCGTGACTGGTAATCGATTACACAATAGTGGTAATCGATTACACCTTTTAAAATTCAAATTCAAACTTTTCTGAGAGCTGCTAAACCATTTTTGCTTCTGTTAAACCATTTTATGAAAGTTGTTAAACCATTTTCACTTGAATTTGTGGAGCCAAATATGGAGCCAAAATTTCACTAATTATGATTAGTGAATTTCAGCTATGGTTTAGCCCACTAATCCAAGATCAAGTCCAAGATTCTCCATTAAGTATACTTAGGTGTCATGAGGCATGTAAAGCATGAAGGACATGCACAAAGTATGACTATATGATGTGGTAATGGGGTGTAGCAAGCAAATGCTCACCTCCCCCTTAGGCTGGTCGTAATTTTAATTTTAAATTTCTCTCCCAACACACATATCAAATAGTGCACTTAATGCATGTGAAATTACAAAACTACCCCTAATACAAAAACTAGTCTAGGTGCCCTAAAATACAAGGGTTGAAAAATCCTACATTACTAGGGTATCCTCCTTACACTGTGAAGCCCTAAATACAAGACCCAAAATAATGAAACCCTAATCTAATATGTACAAAGATAAGTGGGCTCATACTTAGCCCATGCGCTCAAAATTTACCCTAAGGCTTATGAGAACCCTAGAGCCTTCTCCTGCATCTTTGACCCAATCCTCTTGGAATCTCCTAGCCATGGCTTTGGTGATGGGTCCCCTCCTTGGGAGGATTGCATCATCCCCTCCCTCTTGAAGAGGATTTGTCCTTACATCTATAGACTACTCATCATCTAAATCAGCTACACCTACAAAAGGAACCAAATCAATAATGTTAAAGGTGTTACTAACTCAATACTCTTTTGGGAGGTCTAGCCTATAAGCATTGTTGTTGATCCTCTACAAGACCTGAAAAGGGCCATCACCTTTGGGGCTAAGTTTGGACTTTCTCTTAGTAGGAAACCTATCCTTCTTAAGATGGAGCCAAATCCAATCCCTTTCATTAAGCACCAATTCCTTCCTTCCTCTATTGCCTTTAGCTACATACACCTTTATTTGGTTCTCTATTTGGTTCTTAACCCTCTCATGTAATTTCTTCATAAACTCTTACCTAGATATCCCATCTTTATGTATAAAAGAAGTGTCAAGTGGAAGGGGAATTAGATCCAAAGGTGTGAGAGGATTGAACCTATAGACAACCTCAAAAGGTGATTGCCAAGTAGTTCTATGAACCCCCTTGTTATAGGCAAACTCCACATGAGGAAGGTACTCATCCCAAGACTTGTGATTGCCTTTTAGGAGAGCCCTTAACAATGTGGATAGAGATCTATTTACTACCTCTATCTGCCCATCAATCTGTGGGTGACAAGTGGTGGAGAAAAAGAGCTTAGTTCCTAGCTTAGCCCATAAAGTTTTCCAAAAATGGTTAAGGAACTTAGCATCTCTATCAGACACAATAATAGTCTTAGAAAAACCATGAAGTCTCACAACTTCTCTAAAGAAGAGTCTTGAGATGTGACTAGCATCATCTACCTTGTGGCATGGTATGAAATGTGCCATCTTGATAAACCTATCCACCACCACAAAGATAGAGTCTACACCCCTCTGGGTCTTAGGAAGCCCACGGACAAGTCTATACTAATATCTACCCAGGGTGCATATGGAATGGGTAACGGTGTGTATAGCCCTTGAGGCATCACCCTAGACTTGGCTTGTAAACAAGCCACACACCTAGTATAATACCTATAGGCATCTTTTTTCATATGGGGCCAAAGAATTTTTCCTTGAGGAAGACAAGAGTCTTATCAATTCCAAAATGCCCCATTAGCTCATCTTCATGGCTTTCTTTGACCAACAACTTTCTAATGGATCCTTGGGATATGCAAAACCTTCCCTCCTTGAACAAATACCCCATAGCAATGTAGAATCCATCTTGGGACTTATGCCCACAACTAGCATAAATGGGAGAGAAGTATTCATCAGAAACAAACAATTCCCTTATGTTATCAAATCCTAAAATTTGAGCTCCGAGAGAAGAAAGCAATGCGTGTGTCCTAGAAAAAGCATCTGCAACCACAATGGTTTTTCCCTTTTTGCATTTGATAACATATGGAAATTGCTCTAGGAACTCTACCCATTTTGCATGCTTCTTGTTTAGCTTTTTGCCAACCCATGGAAGCTCCTAATATCTCCTACACTTTTTGGGGTGGGCCACTCTTGGATGGCCTTGATTTTCTCAGGGTCCACATGGACCCCATTTTTGCTAACCACAAAACCTAAGAAGACTACACTATCGACACAAAAGGTGCATTTATCTATATTAGCAAAAAGAGTGATGTCCTAAGTGATCATCTAGGTCCCAACTATAGACTAAGATGTCATTGAAATAAACAACTACAAATCTACCTATGAACTCCCTTAGGACATGATTCATTAGTCTCATGAAGGTGCTTGGTGCATTAGTGAGCCCACAAGGCATCACTAGCCACTCATACAACCCAAACTTGGTCTTGAAAGTGGTTTTCTACTCATCACCTTCTCTCATCCTTATTTGGTGATAACCACTTTTAAGATCAATTTTGGAAAATATGTTTGCACCATGCAACTAATCAAGCATATCATTAAGCCTAGGAAAGAGGTGCCTATACTTCATAGTTATGTTGTTGATAGCCTTACAATCTGTACACATTCTCCACTTACCATCCTTCTTGGGCACCAACAACACAGGTGCAACACCATGACTTAGGCTCTCTTGGACCCAGCCCTTCTCCAACAATTCCTTAACTTGGGATTCAATCTCCTTGGTTTCTTGAGGATTAGTCCTATAAGCTGGCATATTAGGAAGGCTTGCTCCTGGGACTAAGTCTATTTGGTGTTCTATTCCCCTAAAAGGAGGTAACCTAAGGGGTATCTCTTTGGAAAATACATCACCAAATTCCTGTAAGAGTTCTTGGACCTTTAGGGGGATAATCTCAACTGGTGGAATTGTGGAAATGCTAAGGGAAGTCTCCCTTGAGAGGAGAAGGTAGAAATATTGCTTGATAAGAAGAGCTTTCTTAATATCTCTTTTTGTTGCAAAATGACTATCCTTCTTTACAACTTTCTTAGAGGAACACCTTCCCTCTTTTTCCTTCTCCTTAACCTTTGGATCTAAGGCCTTACTATCCTTTTTTTTTCTCTTGTTTTTCTAAATTTTCCTCATCTCTCTTGTCCTTCATTGGGATAGATTTAGTGCCAAGATGGGTGAGGGTAATCTCATTAGTTAGGCCATTGTAAATGATCTTCCTATCAAATTGTCATGGCCTTCCTAAGACAATATGTCCTTTTTCCATGGGAATTATATCATAATTGACTTCATCCTTATATGTCCCAACGGAGAAAGGTACATACACTTAATGGTTAACTATCATTTCCCCTTGCTCATTAAGCCATTGAAGTTTAAAAGGTTTTGGGTGGGGAATGATAGTGAGGTTCAACTTGGAAACTAATCTTGTGCTACAACAATTGACACAAGATCCACTATCCACAATGAGAGAACAAGTTTTATATAAAATTTTGCATCTTGTATGAAATATGTTTTCTCTTTGGGATTGGGATAGATCACAAGATTGGCCTCCAAGGAGCCTTCTAACCATTAGGAGGTCACCTTCTTCATAGGGGTACACTTCCTCACTAGACTCTTCACCCCTTACTTCATCTTCACTTCCACTAGCGGAAGGGGAGAAGTAGTCTTCTCTTGACTACTATAAATGTCTTGACCCCTCATAATCATGGTTTTATTTGTGGGGCATTAAGAGGCAATGTGACCTTTCCCAAGACATTTGAAGCATTTAATGTTGCTAGTCCTTGCTTGGGAACTAGTCTTAGAGGTGGATTTCTCTATGGTCTTATCCTTATCTTCCTTGGGTTTTGAAGGTACAACCCCCAAAATTCCTTGGGCTTGGTCCTTCCTTGGATAAGAGTGAAAACCATAAGATTTTGAAGAAGACTTTCTTTTAAGTTGTTGTTCCACTCTTATAGAATGTTGGACTAGCTCATCTAGGTATCTATATGGAAGGAGTTCTTCACTTAAGAGACATGTTTTTTTTCTCATCTAGTTGTGGAGCCAAATTTGGAGCCAAAATTTCACTAATTATGATTGGTGAATTTCAGCTATGGTTCAACCCACTAATCCAAGATCAAGTCCAAGATTCTCTATTAAGTGTGCTTAGGTGTCATGAGGCATGTAAAGCATGAAAGACATGCACAAAGTGTAACTATTTGATGTGGCAATGGGGTGTAGCAAGCAAATGCTCACCTCCCCCTTAGGCTGGTCGTAATTTTAATTGGATTGGACTTCTCCCAATTCAATTAAATTTCTCTCCCAACACACATATCAAATAGTGCACTTAATGCATGTGAAATTACAAAACTACCCCTAATACAAAAACTAGTCTAGGTGCCCTAAAATATAAGGGCTGAAAAATCCTACATTACTAGGGTATCCTCCCTACACTATGGAGCCCTAAATTCAAGGCCCAAAAATAATGAAACCCTAATCTAATATGTGCAAAGATAAGTGGGCGCATACTTAGCCCATGGGCTCAAAATCTACCCTAAGACTCATGAGAACCCTAGGGCCTTCTCCTGCATCTCTAGCCCAATCTTCTTGGAGTCTCCTAGCCATGGCTCTGGTGATGGGTCCCCTCCTTGGGAGGATTTAATCAATTAGTGGGTAATTTTACTACCTCAACCCACTTAGACATACCTTCTACAACAACCAAAATATATTCATAACCAGAACATTTGAGGAAAGCCACATTGGAGGACCTTGTAAGTTCTCCTTGTGGAACCATGGTGGCCCCTAGCCTCCAGACAATCAATGTGTTGGAGAATGAAACTTACCTCCTCATAAGGCACACAATGCCTTATCATATCATCCCTGCAAACCTTGTAAGGGTAGGGATCATCCCATAAATACTGTTGGCCTCCTCCATCCGTCTTTTCCTCTCCTAAAACTTGAACTCTGGAGGGAACACCTTGCATGCTCAAAAATTTACAACTTGCCAATGTTTCTTCCTAAGATTACCCATATACCTAATCACAACACTAACTTCTTGTGTTAGGTATGGTCTGGTGCATACCATAGTATATATGAGACTGCCTACAACACTTGCATAAGGAACATGAGACATGTATTCCTTCTGTGATTCTGATTGTGTAGTATTGAGTTCAGATAGACGAATGCACTTTGTCAGAGGAGTACATACTAGTTTTGTTAATATCATCCTAAAATGATTCAACACTTTCTGAATGTATTCCTTATGACACATAAATTTCTTCTAGACTCAAACCCTTTTGATCTCTATGCCTAAAATCTTTTCAGTGATACCCTTGTCCTTCATCTCAAATTCACTACTAAGTAGTGACTTTAACTCCTGAATTTCCAGTGAATTTTGAGATGCTATGAGCATGTCATCCACGTAGAGTAATAAATGGATGTGGGAACCATCCTCCACCTTGCTATGATAAACCATGAGTCATAGAGACTTCTAATGTACCCATGAGAGACAATTAACTCATCGAATCTCTTGTACATTATCTTGGTGATTTCTTCAGTCCATAAAGAGACCTCTTCAATCTAAAGATAGAATTTTCCTTTCCTTCCACCTTAAAACCTTCAGGTTGTTGCATCAAAATGTCTTCCTCTAGTCTCCCATGGAGAAAGGCAGTTTTGACATCGAGTTGTTCTAGCTCCATATCTAGAGTTGCCACTAGGGCCAGCAAAACACGTATGAAAGTGTGTCGAACTACTGGAGATACTGCTTCTCCGATGAGATGATAGATGCCTTTAGTCGATTCCTTTATCATCTCGCCCTCCCCGATTTATTGAGACAAAAAAATTTATACTATGTTATACCCATCTTTTTATAGTACTTTGTAGTAAAGTAGGAAAATAAATTTATACTATGTTATACCCATTTTTTTTCATTCAAATTGAAGAATTTAATCAAATGGTTATATGTTGTTGTAGTCCACTTCTTCTTTCTGATTATAGCCTTTAGCTACTAGACATGCTTTATAACAGATGACTTCTTTAAGATCCACTTGCACCCTACTACTATTCTATGTTCAGGTAGCTTAACTAAATCTCAAGTCTGGTTCTTATGAAGGGATTCCATCTCTTCATTCATGGCCATCATCCACTTTTAAACTTTAAAACAAGAAATTGCTTCCTGATAAGTGGTTGGTTTGAATGGATTGATGTCTTCTGCTATCTATAGCGCATAAGACACTATATCAAATGCATATCTTTTAGGAGCCTTGATTTTCCTTTTATGACTTTCTGAGTGATGTGATTTTGGGTTACTTCGAATGGTTTTGAATCATCTAGTTAGTCCCCTCAACTATTGTTGAATTTTTATGTTGAGGATTGTTAGTCGTCATTTACGACTAACTTTTGTATTGAATAGTTATATGAAATTAGCATCTTTCCCTCAATTTATGGTTCTTTTTGTAGGATTTGTACATATTTTCATGTTTAGTTTGAAAATGTGAATCAATGTGAATTAACTTCAGTTTGAAAATTTGAAAATGTTTAGCAGATACTCCCATTTTTGTGAATTAATGTGAATCAACTTCAGTTTCAGGCTAAAAGTAGAAGAAGGTGAAGCAGCTGGTGTCTCGCTAAGCGAGGCATATATGCTTAGCGAGTGACATCTGCTAAGCGAGACACTCAGCCCGCTTAGCACGTGGGAAAACCCTAGAAGAGGATCAGTCACAGATGCCCGTGCCTAGCATCCTGCAAGCTCACCCAGCGAGTCGTTTGTCCCTTCTCGCGCTCAGCATGCCCAGCTCGCTAAGCGAAAATTCACTAACCCGCGCTTAGCGAGAAAATGGCGCTATGCAAGCCTTCAGAATCTAAAACTTCAAGGAACCTTTAAAACACTGAAGTTGGTGTAAAAATAGGGGGACATCATATACACAAAGAGAGGAAACAAAGAGACACACCCAGAGCGACGAAAAATAGAGCAAAGCTCCAGCCTTCAAGAGAGTTTAGGTTTTAGGAGTGATTTTAGGGTTCTAGGGGTGGAGGAGACATCCTCATCCATTTGTAACCTTAGTTTTCCTTCACAAATCTATCCTTTGAGCTGAAAGTTACAAACTTGCAATGGAAGGCTAAACCTCTTGTTGGGGATTTCTGTTGAACATTTGATGTAATATCCTCTCACTATCTATTTAAAGTTGTTTTTATGTGTTCATTGCTTCTATCTGCACTTATTTCTTGCATGGTTGTGGCTTGATCACCTATTTGTATGTAAAGTTAGGATTTTTAGTACTGGGAAGTGCTTTAAAACCTTAGAACTTGATAGAGCAGGCTAGAAAACTGTATGTTTGGGGACGGAGTGCAGTGATTTAGTTTATATTATGCTATAATCTTAATGCAACTCATTTAAACCAAGTTTGTTAAGGGATCAAGGAAGAAGTTTAAATAGAGTTAGACCCATTCACTCGAGGGATCTTGGTTTGGGTAGTTGTTTTCAGCATAAGGACACTAAATCAGCGTTAAATAGACAAAAATACTTAGTAACATCAAAATAGGTTTAGTAGAATGACCCAACGCTTTTACTTGACTATTTTTACCTCTCACTGTTAGATACTTTAGTTTGTAGTTAATTAGAATTGTAGAAAAAACAACCCCTTTTGATTATTTATTTGTTTTACACAAATGTTTACTTATTGAATGCACATTTTCTGAATGAAACAAGTTCCCTGTGATTGAATACTCGGTTCTTACCGTTTTATATTACTTATGCGACTTGGTACACTTGCTGATTAGCATTCGCAGATCATTATTCACGATCAAGTTTTTGCCGCAAAACAAGTTTTTGGCACCGTTGCCGAGAAACTTCTTTCCATTTAGAAAGTAGAGTTCAATTTGTATACATTTATTCTTTATTCTTTTATTGATTTTGTGAATAGTTAGTCACAATTTATATTTCTCTTGATTTGGTTAATTGTTGTTGCTCTGTTTAGTGCTTCTTGTATGCGAGGTAACTCTTCTGCAGGCGATTTAGCTCCATTAGATTTGGAGATAGAAGCCACTTGCAGGAGGAACAACACAGAGAGAAAGAGAAAAATTTTGCAGGAAAGGACAGCACAACCAAATTTGGAGGAATCTCAATCATCTAAGTCATCTTCGATCTTTCCAGAGTTAAGAGAATCAGAAGTAGGTGCATCTGAAGTTTCAATTATGGCTGAAGATCAACCACAAAGGGTTACTCTTGAGGACTATTCTAGCTCCATCGTGCTGCAATTCTTCACAAGCATTGTGCGGCCATAAGTTCAAGCCCATAACATCACGTATCCTCATTCCTTGATACAGCTGATTCAAGGAAATTTGTTTCATGGTTTGCCTAATAAAGACCCTTATGCACACTTGGCTACATATATTGAGATATGCAACACAGTGAAAATTGTCGGTGTGCCTAAGGATGCAATAAGGCTAAGTTTGTTTTCATTCTCCTTGTCTGGAGAAGCTAAGAGGTGGTTGCACTCATTTAAAGGAAATAGTTTGAAGACTTAGGATGAATTGGTAGAGAAATTTTTGAAGAAATATTTTCCTGAGTCTAAGACAGCTGAAGTCAAGGCAGCTATCTCCTCATTTCATCAATTTTCGGATGAATCTTTAAGTGAAGCACT
The DNA here is from genome assembly GCF_000004515.6 of Glycine max. Lineage (NCBI taxonomy): Eukaryota > Viridiplantae > Streptophyta > Magnoliopsida > Fabales > Fabaceae > Glycine > Glycine max. The sequence goes on from NC_038255.2 coordinate 29,571,851, forward strand.
TGAAAGATTCTGTAGCTTGCTGCGGAAAACACCCACTCATGATTCTCTGAGCCAATTCAGCTAAATATCTTTATAGATGGTTTGAGACCATAATCCAAGCAGTTGTTAGATGCTTCTACTGGAGGGAAAATCAAATTGAAGACCCCTGAAGAAGCTATGGAGTTGATAGAAAACATGGCTGCAAGTGGTCATGCCATTCTGCGTGATCGGACTCACATTCCTACAAAGAGAAGTCTGCTAGAGCTTTCCTCACAAGATGCATTATAGGCACAGAACAAGTTGCTAGCTAGGCATCTTGAGACATTGACAGAAACACTTAGTAAGTTGCCAACTCAATTACAAGTGACTCAACCTTCACATTCAATTGTTTTGCAGGTTGGAGGTTGTAGCATATGTGGAGGAGCTCATGAATCTGGTTGTTGTATACCTCTTAAAGAGGCTGCACAAGAAGTGAATTACATGGGAAACCAGCATAGACCAGGTTTTAATGCAGGTGGATTCGCAGGTTTTCAACAAGGTTCCAATTTTAATCAGAGTCGAGGGCAGTGGAGATCTCATCCTGGAAACCAGTATAATAAAGACCAAGGTGGATCATCCAACAGGCCTCAAAATCAAGGGCCTAACCTTTATAAAAGAACAACCAAGCTGGAGGAGACTTTGGCTCCGTTCATGTAGATTACTATGTCTAATCACAAGAGCACAGAGTCTGCCATAAAGAACCTGGAGATTCAAGTAGGATAGCTAGCCAACCAAATAGCTGAGAATTCTTCTGGAAGTTTCAGAGCTAATACTAAAAAGAATCCTAAGGAAGAATGCAAAGCTGCCATGACTAGAGGCAAGAAGACAATCATGATTCAAGGTGAAGGGAGGAATGTGGATGAACAAGAGCTAGTAGTTGAAGAAGAAGAAGAGGAAGAAAAAGATCAGTTGAGAAAGAGAAATATAAATGATGGTGAGAAAGAAATAAGAGAAGAGAAAAATGAAAAAATGAAAGAAAAAGAGAAAGAAAAGAAGACAAAGAGTGAGCTAGCCAGAGAAAGAAAGAAAGAGGTTGTTCCATGCTCAGGGACAGAAGTGCCATATCCTTTGGTACCGTCCAAGAAAGACAAGGAACAACACTTTGCTCGTTTTCTTGATATCTTCAAGAAATTAGAAATAACTATCCCTTTTGGAGAAGCCTTACAGCAGATGCCACTTTACTTAAATTTTCTGAAGGATATGCTAACCAAGAAGAGCAAATATATCCACAGTGATAATATTATGGTGGAAGGAAACTACAGTGCTGTGATTCAAAGAATCCTTCCACCTAAATACAAGGATCCAGGGAGTGTCACAATCCCTTGCTCTATTGGTGCAATGTCAGTTAGAAAAGCCCTTATTGACTTGGGGGCCAGCATAAATTTGATGCCTCTCTCCATGTGCAGAAGAATTGGAGAGTTGGAAATTATGCCAACTAGAATGACACTACAGTTGGCAGACAGATCGATTACAAGGCCTTATGGAGTAATTGAAGATGTTTTGGTCAAGGTGCAACACTTTACCTTCCCTACGGATTTTGTTGTCATGGACATTGAAGAGGATGCTAAGATCCCTCTGATTTTGGGCCTTCCCTTCATGTTAACTGCCAATTGTGTGGTGGATATGGGGAAAGGTAAAATGGAAATGGGTGTAGATGATCAGAAGATCAAATTTGATTTGTTTGATGCAGAAAAGCACTTACTTGACCAGAACATCTGTTCTAAGATGGAGGTAATTAAGAATGAGATGGTTTTGATGGCCAGAGCCAAGCTTGCTCCAGACCCATGAGGTAATATATGTCAAGCTAGTGACGTTAAAGAAGCGCTTCTTGGGAGGCAACCCAATTCTTTTTCTTTATTTTCATTAATCATTGCATATAGCTAGGTTTCAACTTGTTTGTGATTGTTAGAGTAAGTCATCAACATGTTTTGTATGATACATGGGGTTGTTAAAGCTTCTTTGAAGTTGTGGATGAGGAATAACTTAGAAAAAAAATTTAGTCATTCACTCGCTCAGCACGACCGGTGTGCTAAGCGAATCATCATGCATGCGCTGAGCGAGCCACCACTCGCGCTAAGCGCATCAACCCCTACCCATTGGCTGAAGGGGCATCGCTAAGCAAGACCTGTGCGCTAAGCCCAAAAACCTCTCTGGAATTGCATTTAATGGAATTAGGCTAAGCGAGTCATCTCGCTAAGCATGCAACATAGTCTCACTAAGCGTATCCATGCGCTAAGCACAATTTCCTCTTTGCCTGGACCTTCATGTTAATTGGGCCCAGCGGGTCATACCCGCTAAGCCCAAATCCCTCTCGGGTTTGGAATTGCGCTAAGTGAGACCATCTTGCTAAGCGCTCCCCACTACTGCATCTTAAGTCATTAATTCGCTAAGCTGACACATGTCCCGCTAAGCGAAAGTTACAGACCAATCAGAGCTACAAATCTCGCTAAGCGTGTAATCTTCCTGCTAAGCCCAAATCCTTCTTGGGTTTTCCAATTTTTGAATTGGGTTGAGCGAGCCTGTCCCGCTAAGCACATGATTTTAAAATCTAAAAACTCAAACGTCACTGAGTGCTCGCTTAGCGAGTCACTTGCGCTAAGCGAGGCAGTCGAAACTTCCAAAAATAAGACTTAACTGCCATAGGAAGTTTCTTTTTGTGCAAACATCATAGCATCTCTTGCTTCCCTCATCATTGGCATCCCCTGCATTGCACTCACCTTGCTTCACTGCTTCTTGGCTTCCATTTTGTTCCTTCTTCTCAACAATCCAAGTAAGTATCTCTTACTTTAATTTTTTTTTAATTTCTATTTTTGAACCCTAGGATAGCAACCATGTTTAGTCCTCTTGGTTTGGGTAGTTGTTTTAAGCATAAGAAAACTAAAACAACATTAAATAGAGAAAAATACTTAGTAACATCAAAGTAGGTTTAGTAGAATGACCCAACGCTTTTACTTGACTGTTTTTACCTCTCACTGTTAGATACTTTAGTTTGTAGTTAATTAGAATTGTAGGAAAAAAAACCTTTTTGATTATTTACTTGTTTTACACAAATGTTTACTTATTGAATACACATATTTTGAATGAAACAATTTCCCTGTGATTCGATACTCGGTTCTTACCGTTTTATATTACTTGTGTGACTCAGTACACTTGCTGATTAGCATTCATAGATCATTATTCACGAACAAGTTTTTGTCGCGAAACAAGGATGCATTTGAAGATCCTGATCAATCTCATCAGGTGCTTCAAACTACTTTTAATCACTAATGTTTCTAATTGTGGAGCTCTCAAACTCCACCTAGTTCATCAAAGACGTCATCTCTACTCGGAATGACCTTTCTTTCAGATGAAGGCTAGACTAAGAATCCTTGGACTCTATCTATATAGCCTATGAAGAATCTTTTCGTGGCTCTAGGCTCCAGCTTAGCTTCACTTACATGATAGTATGTTGGACATCCAAACACCTTCAGTATTGAGTATTTAGCTAGTTTGTTAAACCATACCTCAATAAAGGTCTTGAAGTCTATGGTAGTGGATGGTGATCAATTCATAAGATAGCATGTTGTGTTGACTGCCTCAGCCCATAAACTTTTATTTAATCCTAAATTGGATAGCATGCATTTGGCCTTTCAACAAAGTCATGTTCATTCTTTCAGCTACTCCATTTTGTTGTGGAGTATAGAGTATGGTACATTGTCTTGCTATGCCATCATCTCTACAGAATTCATTGAATTCAGTAGAACAAAATTCCAACCCATTGTCTTTCCTATCTGATTCTTTATAAGAATCATCCAATGCTTGAAAAAATTTGAAAGCTTCAGATTTCTACTTCAAATTTGAATACCCATGTCATCCAAAAGTAATCATTGATGATGGAGAGAAAATCCCTTGCCCCTCCCAGTGATGGAACTCTCAAAGGTCCCCAGCAATCAAAATGGATGTAGTACATGGTCTTTGTGGTGTGCATAGCCTTTTAAAACTTATTTTGATATTGTTTCCTATAGACGCAGTGCTCACAAAACTGAAGAGGTTCCACCTTTTGATTTCCAAGTAAGCCTCGCTTGCTTAGAATATCCAGACCTTTTCACTCACGTGGCCTAGATGTAGATGCCACAGAGAATTATCACACGAGCCATTGGACGCATGACTTTCAGATTGTGAAACAACAAAGACAAAGTCTGTCATAATGGATGTACAAATTTCCTTGCTTGGTTCCTTGCATTACCATAGACTTCCCTTTCCCTTTGATTTGCATAACTTTACCTTCAACCCAGCAAGAAAAACCTTTCGAATCCATGACACCAACAAATACAAGATTTTTCTTAAGCTCTAGAACATGACGAACTTCAGTCAAGGTTCTAACAACACCATCATGCATTTTGATTTGAACATAACCTATACCGATAAACTTACTAGGAGCATCATTACCCATAAGGACGTTACCACTAAACTTCTTCTCATATGTCACAAACCAATGTTTGTGTGGACACATATGATAAGAACAACCTAAGTCCAATACCCATTGTTCAATATGTTGTTGTAGTTGTTCACTAATAGCTAGAGCCAAATTGATTCCCAACGAGGAGTCATTCTAAACAAGAGCAACAACAAAATCTTTCTTTGCTTTCTTTGGATAGTCTCACTTCCAATGACCTGATTCTTTGCAGTAATTGCAAATTCCCTTAGGATTGGGTTTGTCTTCTTTCCATATTTGCCTTTCTTCTTCTTATTCCCTTTAGTAGAATCAATCACCAATAATCCAGACACAAAGGCTTCATCACCATTCCCAGACACCTTTAGTCGAAGCTCTCTAGAATATAGACTTGACTTAACTTCTTAAAGTGTAATGGAGTCCTTGCCTACATTAAGAGAACCCATAAAATTCTCATAGGATGGAGGAAAAAAGGCTAACAAAATCATTGTCAAATCTTTGTCTTCCATCTTGACATCAATGTCACGTAGTTGCATTAGAATAGAGTTTAGCTCATCAAGATGTTCCTTCAGGGGTCTACCTTCCCTCATTTGGAGGCCAAACAAACATTGTTTCAGAAGCAACTTGTTGCAGATTGATTTTGTCATGAAGAGTTTATCCAATTTCAGCCAAAGCCCAATAGAAGTTAGCTTTTCAGAACATAATTCAATTTTTACATATATCTAAACTTGGAACTTACATGTCCAATCAAAAAGAGTCAAGGAATCAACTAAGGAAGAGTTGATAACAAAACACAACTCTCTCCCAAAATAAATTCCAATGTTATCACGTTGGCTAGGCGGCTCCAAAAAAAGGACTTCCCTCCAAGTCACCTACTGCTGCTCATCTGCTCGCACGAACGAAAGTTCGAGATCATCACAAGCACCAACCACACAATACAAAAATTGCAAGGGCGAGTTTATTATAAAAGATCAACAAGCACCAAATGACAATGATTAGTAAGAAAACAATAACAATAACCAGAATCATTCTCAATAATCTAACAGTTCAACATACACTTAACAAACTAGTCATCAACTTTCCCACAATTCAAATCAATTATGCTCATAATGATGCATGCACCTGACTCAACTCTAAAATGCAATGTGGTACCATTCGTCAGGAAATAGCCTAAGCGTGTCCACATGACACTCTCACTTAGGAAAATTAGGCAGCAAGTGTCGAGGTCACCCTGTCATGCACAGGCAAGTTCCCCTATGATGATCAACCTGAGTCTCAAGGAAGTTCCAAATCGAGTGACATGCCTTCAAGTATAAGTATTTTTCCTCATGAAAAACTACGAGTACTTACTAACAAAGTTTGTACTATTTCCATGCAATATGAAGTATGAAACATTGGCATCATCAATACACTGACCATGAATAGTTAAAGATTCTAAGTCATCCCCTTCTTTCTCCAGAAATGCTTAAAACTCTTTAAACACTCTATTTCCCCCTCCAGGGATATCCAACATGTTCATTGCACCCCCCATGTACATACACAACATACATCATCACAATGACATCATCAACATCAACATCATCTCATCTCAATGTCATTATCAACATCAGCATCATTTCATATCAATATCGTTATCAACATCAACATCATCTCATCTCAATATCATTATCAACATCAACATCATTTCATCTCAACATTATCATCAACATTTATCTCATCTCAACATCATCATTAACATCACAAGCAATCACATTTCACATACATACATATAAATTCATGCCTGGGATTCACATTCCCCAGGTCTTCAGACAACATAAACCTCATACAATAGCAATTCATAATATCACAAGACTGGTATTTTAAGGAAAATTCTAAATTAAAGAGGAAAACTATGATATTCAATACAAACTCTTAGCCCATTTAAAATTTAATACAAAAGTAAATAGAAGAACAAATATAAAATTTTGGGCAGAGTCTCCTCTATAATTAAGACTTTTCCCAAAAATTTCAATCATTACAATGACAACATTATTCACAATTTCAATCATCAATAACAAATGTATCACATCCCATTAGTTAAAAACACAACTTTTCTTGAAAATCAACATGCACATCAATAACAAATATATCATATTATGTTAGTTAAAAACACAGTTTTTCTTGAAAAACCAGTATGCACATCAATAACAAATATATCACATCCCATTAGTTAAAAACACAATTTTTCTTGAAAACCAACATGCACATGGACAAACATACATCCCTGTAATTAGGTTTCCTGACCCCAACTATGGTATCAAAAGTTTTAAACAAACAATAAACTTCCCTCACCTATCTATATCTCTCCGTTAGTTCCTTGCAGCGTTGTTCTAAGATCTCTTAGGTTCACGTCCGTTCGTCCAAACATAGAGCTCTATGAACCAAATCGAAGATTATTTAGTATAGATTTCAAAGACAAGGTTAATATCAACTTTTGGGGTAAAATACTCATTCAATTTAAAAAGGGGCTAAAGGGGTGTTTTGAGATCCACATCAAAGAGACGTCATTTTAAAATTTTGATCATGCTATTGTGATCAGGGTTCAGTGAAGGTTACAAAAATGAAGTCTATTTTATAAAAAAGAAACTTTTACAAAGTCTCATTTTCAAGGGTTTTTCAAAGGAAGTGTAAAAACATCCAATAATGGTACCCAAGTCACAAGAGATGCAAAGATAGGCTCAAACTAACTGGGAGAAAGCTTAGTAATCATGGTTAGCTCGAAGAAACTGTGAAGGGAGGATTGGAGGCTCTGCTCTCTACCAAATTCTTGAGTTGAGTTTTGAAGATTCTGCTCCGATTAAAGTGTTCCTTTCCGTGCAATGGTCTTGCAGCAAGCAACGACAGCTCATGGCGGTCACCGATGGTAGGTGATGGTGGAGGAGGAGGTTTGGGGTGTTGGGTGAGGGTTTAGGGAAGAAGATGGAATCAAAATGACCGTTTTACACTATTGGACATATTTGTAGCCTGCAAGACTCGTCCAGACGAAATATTGCTCACCTGGGCGAGCTGATCCAACTCAGACTTTCCTGGGAGAAATTATGCTTGTATGGGCAAATTTTGCTCTAGAGAATCATACTCTAAACATGCATTTGGATGGGGGATTTAGAAATTTCTTGGAAATTTAAATGCACAACATTTTAATTGCCTCGATTTAAATTCCTTTCATTTTGTAAATATTTTGTTTGGATGAGGCAATTCAATTGCTTATATTTTAATTTCATTGTTTGGATAAAGTAATTCAATTTCAATGAAATTCAAATTTTCATTTTTAAATATTTATTTAAAAATTAAAATTTCAATATTGAATGAAAATAAATGATTCATTTTTTAAATAGTTAAATATTCAAAATAAATTTAATGCTATACAATATTTAATAATAAATTTTGTTAATATTTAATAATTAAAATAATTTTAATGTTAAACAATTTTGAATCTTACACAATATTATTGTAGTAACACACAAAAAAACTTGGATTAAACAATAATATGTAAAATATTAAAGATGAATGATATGTAACTCAAATATTTAATTTAAATTGAATTATATCATTTCTAACAAACCCCAGATATGTAAAAAAAAACTTATACAAAAACACTATGTGGGTGAGTTCACGCACCATAACACTATTTCACTTGAGAAACAAAACCAATGTGTTAACCACTGCTAATTGATAAGTTTGGAGACTATGGATAGCTTGGATTGACAGAGACATCCCCAAATTGCAACAACAACAAAAAATAAAATGATAAAGGTTAAAAAATTTTGGATGAAGGTTCAAAAGACCTTGGAAGAGAGCCTTGTTTTCAATCTGCCACCAGAATTCCAACTAGCCTAAACAAAATTTCCAGATGTTACTAAAAAAACTATTCTTTTTATATTATAACTTGTTATTTCCTGTGATTATTGTTTTAAAATTGTGGTATAATGTAAAAGACCTCTCTCACTAAGCCAAATAAAATGGTCCTATTGGCTCGTAACATTCGATCCACAGAAACTTGCCCAATTTTTGTCTTCAAAATCTGTTTGTGTGGAGTATGTTGTATAATAATCCCATCAAAATCTTTGTGTGGAGTATGCCGATTGAAGCTTGTAGTAATCCCATTTGACGTTTGAAGTATATGTCTATGTAAAATAAAGAGGAGCATCACAATATTATGAAATGAGTACCAAGTAGCATCACAATATTATCAGTATTGAAAAAGAAAAGAAAAGAAAGCTATATTATGAAATGAGTGTTGAGTAGCATCACAATATTATCATTGTAAACAACATTAGGGTCTCAACATACTTCATAAAATTATATGTTGAAGATAACAAAAAAGAAAAAAGACACATTCAACAGCTGTTTTATGGGATTGAATAGTAACTACCAGAGCATACTTTGCAAATCAGATGTAAATAAAAGGCAGAATAATAGAGGGGAGCAAAGGGAGAAATTTTAAATAGCAATTTCCAACAATAATTAAATAATCACTCGTCAAATCTCACATCTAGATCTTTAACGACTATTACTTGAAAAAAATCAGATGCCATTGGGTAAACAGGAACCTACAAACTCCTAATCCTAAAAATCAAATTTCCCAATGTGTTTTGAAATACAATTAATCTGAAGAATTTCACTAACTAGTGAATTACAGACATGTCCTCACTCCATATCAAGTTTTTGAAGACCATACCAGTCATTGAACCAATAAAGGGAAGTCTCCCCAATTTACTACTTTCAAAGCCAATTTTAAGTATTGTGGTTCTTAGTTAATCTGGAAGCATGACTGTCTGGCCATTGATCCACTTTTCCAGTTCAACCCTTCAGACCAGCTTGTCCAGTTTTCAGAATCAGAACTATACTACTAATATAAGACATATTCTACAAGGCTATACATAGCACTTAATGATTGAGATAGAAAATTGACAAGACTCTGACTAAATGTTTATTATGCATTACTCAGTCAGAACACATGCCCCAAGAACACCGTTTTCCCAAATATATATGATTTTGAGCTCTCAATTCAAAGTCTTTTTATAATGTTACATCAGTATTAAACCCACTATTGCTTGACCATGATTACCAAGATTCCATTAGACAGTTACAATTATTTGGAACTATAAGCACAATCAACACAACTTCCAAGTACCTAGCTTGCCTTGAATTAATAATTGTAGTTAAACTAACTTGTGATCAATTACATACCTTACAATATTTCTTAAAGACAGAAAAGATAACATCATCATCTACAACCACTTTTGCATGCTTACGAACAATATTGATCCACTAAAAATTCAAAATAAATTCAAATTAAGAGATAATTTCCATAAACAAATGTTAAAAATTTTAAGAACTAGATTAAGTTTTTTGGTACTTTCTAACAATTAACAATTCAAAAATGGTTCCACTGTATCTAGTTATCTAGCTTTTAGAGTGTGGCTAGCCAAATTAATGTTTCTCTTTCAGCAAGTGTAAGCTAAAATTATGTGTTTCAAAGAAAAGGCTACATCTAACCAGTAGGTTTCGAAAGATTACAGAATAAAATATTCTACTAAGCACCATTTGATCAACAGATTAAAATCATGTATGATTGGAAAGAACAATAGTGGTATTTAGGTATGGCAAAGAAAAGAAATATGACCTGTGACCATTTACGCCATTTTTCCCTTGGTATTTTAGGTGACATTTTTGGGTTGTAGCGGCCCTCCTTTGCATCAAGAAAACTGCAATATAAACAAACTAGTTTATTCCACCTTTGAAGCATATCATTTTCATAAAATTGAAAAAGACAATGCAAGTTTGAACTGATTACAATTGAACATTCAACAAAGAATTAGTGCTAAGCACCTCAAGAACCAAAGCCTTCTTCTACCTGTCCACGAAACTCCTTGGAGAAACCATGAGATAATTGTACACGTAGGAAAAGTTGTACAAAGGAACACAGCTGCACATGGAAAATAGAAACTCAGATTTTTACCATGAGCAAGTAAGTTTGTACAAACAAATGCCAAGTCCCACCCATCCCTTCCTTCGAAAAGGAAGGGTGAAGACAACAATGAAATAGAAACATAGAAAGAACAACTCCTAATGGAAACTTGTATTAATACAACAAGACTTGAAAATAAATAGAGTATCCATTTGCAACTGCATCTAAACATTCCCTACAAAATATAACAACAATCATAAGCAACACACATTGTCAAGGAAGACTGAAGGTAATAAAACAAATTCAAAATAACAAAAACTAATAATCCACCAATTGAGAACCCAAAAAAACAAACCCAACTCCTTCCTCTGAACCGATATTAATTAACCTAATAAAATACTACCCTCCCCAGAATTTATTAAGGACAGAACACAAACCAAAAGCCCCAATCATAAAAAAAACCAGCTCGATGACATTCAATTGCATGAACCCCAAAAATCGAAAACTGCTTGATCCAAATCGAACAAATGGCGCAATAAACAATTAAGAAAAAAACGAAGAAAAGGATTGAAGAGAAATAAGTATGGAAAAGGAAGAGGCGATGGCGTGGATCAATAAGGTGCACATGAACCTGGAATCAAAGAGCAGAGAGAGAGAGGGAGGTGGTAGCTCGTGACGCTGCTGAGAGAGAGTGACGAAGAGTACGTGTGGCTGAGAGAGGGAGAGAGAGCTGGTGTGGGCTGAGGAATTTTAATTCCTTTTTTTTTCGTGAGAATTTGAAATGCTATTAAGTTAGTACATTAAAATACTTTTAAAAAATTACAACATTTTAATTACTTTTAAAATATCTCATCCAAACATATTACATTATAGGAAGGCATTTTAATATCCCTGTTGAAATACTTCACCTGCTTTAATTTCCCCATCCAAACACATTGTAAATGTTATTTTGAAAACCCCAATGGTCAAAAGGTGCATACTTGGGTTGCAAGCCTACAATCTAAATTTGAAGGTGATCCAACGGTTAATGAATCTAGGATCAAGGTTTTACCATAACAGGTTTAGGTAAAACTTGAAATCTCATAATTTCAACCTAAGTCAATAAAACTCCACACAACTCAACATCCATTACAAGCAAATCACACATGGCTAATTCACACAATACTTCAACTCATCCAAATTAATCAAGTAATCAAATAACACAAGAAAAATATCAAACATCTATTTTTAGTTATCAAAATTTCAGGGCGTTACACATTTGGATCCTTTGGGAGCACGATGTAGGGTCAATATCCTTAATGTCATGAATGGTCCACCTAAAGGCCTCCTTGTTGTCCCTTAAAACCCTCAAAAGTTTCTCATCTTCTATTTCATTCAAAGTTGGGGCAATGACAACTAACCAAGAAAGAAAAGTTCAAGAAAAACATACTTTAAGCTGGAAGGTAAGGGTTCAACCCCAACACAGGAGGTTCCTCAATGGAGGGTTTAGGCTTTGGCCTACTACTCCTTTCCAACTCTTCAAACCTTTGATTTCTCATTGGTCTAGCATTTCTTTGAGCTTAGAGGAACATCAGTATTTCCTTTTCATCACTACTCAATTACCAGTCCAAGTCCTCGCCAATAAAAACTCTTTCCAGGGGTCCTCCATCCCCACACTTAGGAATGAGGCTTCCATCAAAGCATCAATGGGATTTCTTGCCTAAATGAAATTACAAGCAGAAAAAGAGGTAGGCTTTTTAATAGTATCAAACAATTTAAAAACAACTTGCTCCTCACCCATCCTTAGAGTGAGCTTTCCTTGCCTAACCTCTATGACCATGTCACATGTATTCATGAATGGACGCCCCAATATGATCGGGATATCCTCATCCTCCTCCATGTCTAGCACCACAAAATCAGTTGGAAAGATGAACTTTTCCTCTTTAACCAACACATCCTTAACTACTCCCCTGGGACAGACAATAGACTTGTCAACAAGTTGTAGGGTGATGCTTCTGGGTTGTGTTTCTCCCATGCCTATTTTCTTAAAAATTTAGTAAGGCATTAAGTTGATGTTTTCCCCTAAATCACACAAACATGTCTCAAAGTGAGAGTTTCTTACAGTGCAAGGGAGGGTAAAACTCCTAAGATCCTTAAGCTCAGGGGGGAGCTTTCTCAGTACTATAGCATAACATTCCTTAAATAGGCTAATAGTCTCAAATTTTGTTAATTTGTGCTTGTTGGAAATGATTTATTTTAAGAATTTAGCATGCTTTGGAATTTGAGCTATAGTTTCAAAAAAAAGGAATGTTGATATGCAACTTTTTAATCATTTCCAAAAATCTAGAGAATTTCTTATCCTACTGTGTATTTTTAATCCTTTGAAGGTAAAGGATACTTACCTCATAAAGTGTTAGTACCTCATTTTCTTTTTCATTCTCCAAACTACCTTCAGTAGAAGTTTCCTTTACTTTTTTTGGGTTTTCCTTGGTGAGAACCTCCTTCTTTGGTGGTGGTGGAGTTGTCTTCTTAAGCTTTGCATAGGGCTTCCCACTCTTGATGCTGACCACTTTCACATCCTTCTTGGAGTTGGTCTCAATTTATGAAGTTAATGCACCTTGAGCCCTTGGAGACATAAGAGTGACAAGGTTTGATACTATTGATTCTAAGGATTTAATCCTCCCATCACTCGTAGTCATGTGCCCCATTGTCATTTCCTACATAGATGGCCTTCATTCCTCCTTCCCAGGCCTTTGATTTTGATTTTGACTACCCTTATAAGTATTGTGATTTTCATTTTATACGGGAGGGGGCCTGCGCACATTTTAGCTTTGACCCCTGACCTTGCCTCTAGTATCTTTGCTTCTTGCAAGACAAGTTTGGGTTGTCTTTCCCCCCTAATTGTATGTGTTGGAGTAAGGATCATAACTATTGCTCCTTCTTCCAGCATAGTTCACATCTTCCAAAGGCTGAGAAAAAGGGCAAGCTCCAATCATATGTCCTGTCTCCTCACACTGATCACAAACAGGGGATGGGGATCCTCTGAGTTTGAGCCTTCCTTAATGTCTCCATCTGCTTAGTCAAAACATCCAGCTTTTTGTCAAGAGCTAAGATGGATGAATTGACCACCACTTGATGAACTCCCATAGGCCTCTTTAGGATCCTCTTATCGCTAGTACCATTATAGGCATTGGAAGCCATGGCTTTACCAATGTCCACTGTTGCATTAGTCATCTTATGCATGAGGTTTCTCCCTACAACAACATCCACTCAAGACTCATTGTGTTGTGATAGTCCTCTATAGAAGATGTGGACTTGTCTTTATGGTGAGTAACCATGGTTTGGACAACTTCTCTATAGTTCCTTGAATTGCTCCTAGGCTTCAAATAAGGATTCTTGCTCATATTGGGTAAAATTCCCAATTTCTCTTATTAGCTGCTTAGACTTCACCACTGGAAAGGATTTATGGATGTTGCATTGAGCATTGGTCCCAAGTGGTAATGCTCCTATTTGGCAAGTCATAGAACCAATCTTCAGCCTTTGCCACCAATGAGAATAGAAAAGTATACAATCTAATGTAGTCATGAGCATTAGCTAGGCTTCTTACTGTATTTGTGAGTCTTAGGAATTTCCTCAGATGAAGAACAAAGTCTTTAGATGGCAAGCCATGAAATTGCATCCCCTCAATCATGTTGATCATCCCATGCCTCAACTTGTAGTTTTTCTCCCTTAAGTTAGGAAGCAAAATACTGGACGTGACTCCCACCATGGGGGGTGAAATAGTCCTACAAAGTGGGCTCCCATGGGTCAACCTCATTACTTCAATTTCCTCCATTACCCCTGTTTCCAGCATTTGCTTCAACCATCCTTCTCTTCCTTGTGTCATTGTTGTTCTTGTGACGAGCTCTTTCAATCTCAGGGTCGTACTCAGGAATTTCAACCCTCTGAGATCGAGTTAGCATAAACTATCAAACAAAGGGAAATGATTAAAACACAATAGGTAATTGAACAAAAATTTAGTGGGAATGGAGACAAAACAATTAATAGAATTTAAAGACAAAAAAGAAAAATTATAGAAAAGAAATCAAAAACAATTATGAACAAAAATTATTTAATTAATGCAAATTAAAATTATACAAGAACTCTACAACTAGTCATCAGCAACGACGCTAGGAACTTGATGTGTAAAATAAGTACTTGCACAAGGGCAAGTGTACCCTATGCAATAGTATCGTAGACTCGAAAGTCCAAATATCATACTCTAGAGACCAGTTGTGTTCCTAAAGAATTCAAATTACAAAAACTAAATAATCATGGGGGGTTTTATCTTGTGTTGAAAGTGTTTCACCAATTGTAACAAAAAAATATAAATTAAACTAAGCAATAAAATCTAAGGAAGAGATGAACGATTGAAGACAAGCCCGAATTATGAATTTGCATGTACCCATTTTCCCTTAATTCTAATTTTAATTAAGAACCCTAAGTTAATAATTAATCGTCAATTGCCTTTTAAATTAATCATCAGCCTATGGTCAAGATTTGAAAATACTCTTCCCCCTAAATTAATTTTCAATTGGTCATTTAGGATTTAATTTAGGGTTAAGGATGAATAAAAGAGAGGTTTATAAAAAGGAGATTCATGAACCAATTTGATCATGCAAGTTTCATGAACTCTATTGTTTTACAGGTTAGTTAATCATAAGTAGATGAACACTAATACATAATTAACTATGAATTAGAGTGATCAATTCTAGTGTAAAAGAGAAAATAGTAAAACAATACAATTAGTTGAATATCATTGGAGAACTAAATTAAAATATGGAATCAGAGTACACGGTTACAACTAAATCATAATCCAAGCTCTAGGGGTTTAGCCAATTATGGTCATAGTACAACCAAATGACATACAAAATAGCATAGAGAACAAAAGAGATCGAAAATTCTTATAGACTATGACCCCAAATTTTCCTTCCTCAGTTTTCTACCGATAGCCCCCTCAAGAATTCTCAATTGCTCCAAAATAAAAGACAAAATTTTAAAATTAAGAAAAAGGTCCTTTACAATTAAAACCTAAGCTATTTATAGGAAAAAAGGTCAATTTTGTCACGCAAAGGTAAGCATGTCCCGTGCTTAAGTATGCACAAGATCATGCTTAAAGTTCAGAGTGCTAACCAATATGCATGCCTCGTGCTTTGAGGGTTGTGCATGAGTAAGCATGGCCCATGCTTAAGTATGCAATGGGTCATGCTTAAAGTTAGGGGCAGAAACTAATATGCATGCCTCCTACTTGGAGGGTTGTCCATGAGTAAGCATGGCCCATGCTTAGCTAAGCACGGGACCATGCTTCAAGTTCAAAATGCTGGTCAATAAGCATGCCTCGTGCATGAGGGTTGTGGTTCCAAATCCGAAACAGAGTCTAATAAGCACCCTCTGTGCATAGATTAAGCACAGAGCATGCTTTATGCAAGAAATCAACTTTTAGCTCCCCTTTTATGCTCTTTCTCAATCCTTTAAAGATTCATAGGGTTTGCACAAATTTAACACAATTTAGACTGAAAATAATTAATCCATGTGCTTATAATCATGAAAATAACACCAAAAACCCGATGAAGATTAAGATCAAAATGGGGTTTATTAGGTACACTTGCCCTAATGCATACTTATTTTACGCATCAATAAAAAAAAAACCTTGATTTTGGTAACAGATATTGCAAAACTTAGTAGATTCAATCAAAACATAAAAATAGATCTAAAGTATGAGTCACCCCATACTTTCTGTACTTCGACGATGGCAATTTCCAACCCGCTTCCCTTCGTTGTTCTCCAACCGTCGACACTTCTTTATCTACCTCTTTATGCGCACACAAAATGGGATCTAAAGTGTGAGATGCAGTGGCTCACAAGTGTGTCTCCTAGATAGCCTTCCCCTTCACCATACGAGCCCATGCGACTTTACCGATGATGTTGAACCTCAATCTACCCTTGGGCCTCAAGAACTGCAGTAAGCGTGGTCCAACTTTGACTGTTATGCTAGCATTGACGTTGACTTTGTCACTGCCATCTCCAACGAGGCCATACTCAAAACCACCCTTGACATCACCAGCCTTCACGATGCCAATAAGGCCATCAAGCTACTTGAGTGTGACGAGATTAGGAGGATCAAGAAGATAGATTTGTTGGGTAAATTAGTGTGTTTAATTAATTGGTTGGGTAAATTAGTAGTGAAGGTTGGTTGTTTTCTTCAATGGATCGATAGGGGGCTAGGTTTGTATGTTTGCTTATTTGGGGGAGAAGATGTGTTTGTGATGTGTAGTATTTGATGTTTGTAGTTGAGTTTGTCACAGTAAATTAATGTGTTGGTTTTCCTCGAAAAAACACGAAATTAATTTGTACTATGTAACAATTTTGGTTAGTTCTAAATTGCCAAAAAAATAAGAAAATGTATAAAAAAGTAATTCTGTCATCAATTAACGACTATTTTCACAACAATAACTAGAAATATTAACAACACAAAAGTTTAAGAATTAACACTAGTCAAAATTTTATTTAAAGACTGAAAATGAAAAATAAAAAATAAAAAATATTTAGGAAGAAAAACATAACTAAAAAAAATAGACATGCCCATGGTTTTATTTGGCCAAACATTTCTTAAGCATAATTAATCATACAATCATACACAACAGGACCGAACATTAGGGGTGGAGCTGGAAATCCGGATCCGTCTGAAACCTGTACTACCCGAGCCTAATTTGATTGAAACGGACGGTGGGTTTCAAACTTTGGTAGAAATGAAGTGAAAAACTCGGTTAAGAATGGATATATCAGATCAAAACCGCTAAAACCCGCACCAGACCGTGGTGATATGTACGTAAAAAATGCACATGATGCTTTGCTTCATTCAAGAAAGTTACACTCATTGTGTCACTTATTTTTTCTCTCAGGGTGTACAGGCTCTGCTAAGTCCTATGCTTTTAGTGGCAGAGAAAACGTGAGAGAGTAGAGAAACACCCATTAAAAAAAAAAACCACAGTTTTACATGCTACTAAAACCTTGAGGTAGAGAGTTTTCGACGACTCCAACTCTTCGTCTCCGGTTCATGCTGTAATCCAGAGTTCATATCTTCTTAACTCCTAAACTCCAGAATCTGACAGTGATGTCGTTGCGGATAAAGAGAGAAGAGAAGCACTGGAACGCATCAAATCAACAAGAATGCAACAAGCTACCGGTTGAGGTGTTTGTTGTGCTTATGACTCCCATGGTTTGTCTTCATTAATTCTCGCAGCGACAACCACCATGGTTTCACTTGCACGAAGAAGCTTTGTTAACCCAAAATAACCCACCCACCAACACCTGCCAACCTGAGAACCGAAACCCAATGAATCTAAGAGCGCAATCGGTCGACAGCAAAGAAGATGTGATGAGTTTCAGTTTTCAATGGATTGAGGATTTTGGGTCCGAATCCGACCCGCGCTCAGCCAACATGGCAGTATGCTCATGGTGAACACTCACCTTCATTTATACTCTGCAAAAAAAATTAAATGCAGCACAAAACATGCCACGTAACACCCATCCACGAACGCTTCCCCTCCTGCCACGTCACCCACCACCCGTACTTTCCTTAGTCCTAAACTCCTAATCCTAAGTAAAAATCACTCACGACCCGTAAACACATCAACTTCCTAATCTACCCTCACTCCCCCTCCAAATTCACCAACCCACCCATCCCTCATATATAAAACAAAAAAACGCAGAACGCACATCACAAACACAACACTCCCGAAGAATCCCCAATACCCATTTCGGTAAATAATATAATCGCAATCCTTCTTCACTCGCTTCGATGGCGACAGGGTTACTGAAGAGGGCGGCGCAGAGGCTCCCCTCCTCGCCGGGGTTCAAGCTGGCCCTCCTCCGGGCCCACGCGTCGGAGGCCCAGGCCCAGCAGGTGGAGCCCAAGGCCCGCGGCACCCCGACCCTCAAAACCTTCCAAATCTACCGCTGGAGCCCGGAGAACCCCTCAAAGCCCGAGCTCAAGGACTACCAGATCAACCTAAAGGAGTGCGGGCCCATGGTCCTGGACGCGCTCATCAAGATCAAGAACGAGATCGACCCGAGCCTCACGTTCCGCCGCTCGTGCCGCGAGGGGATCTGCGGCTCCTGCGCCATGAACATCGACGGTTGCAACGGCCTCGCGTGCCTCACCAAGATCCCCTCCGAAGGCGCCGCCACCACGATCACCCCTCTGCCACACATGTTCGTGATCAAGGACCTCGTCGTCGACATGACGAACTTCTACAATCAGTACAAGAGTATCGAGCCGTGGCTCAAGAGGAAGAACCCACCGGAGCCGGGGAAGGAGATTCTACAGAGCAAGAAGGAGAGGGAGAAACTCGATGGGATGTACGAGTGCATACTGTGCGCCTGCTGTAGCACGTCCTGCCCCAGCTACTGGTGGAACCCCGAGTCCTACCTCGGTCCCGCCGCGTTGCTCCACGCTAATAGGTAACTAACGCTTCACTACACACTTCTATTTTGACCGCAAAATTTAGACGCAGTTGCTTGGCTTTTTTTTTTTTTTTTTATATTATTATAGTTTTATCACGGTCCATTCCAGTTTGTAAGTAACGAACTCATATCCCAACAGCAACAGCAGCCAGAATGTGTGTTTGATTTCTCCTGCTGATTTGTGGACCAACAGACCTTGTTGATGGTCTTTTAAGTAACATCAGTAAGCGCTCTTTGAGCGTATGCCTTGGTCCTCGTGAGCCTCCGACCCAACTCACCTAAGGTTTTCGTTCCAAAAAAAAATCACGTCATTGGGATATGCTATTCGGTTCGGTTCTGTGTGTTTTTGTTGATTGGATAGGAATTTTGGATTTTTATTATAATTAAAGTTTTATCATGTTTTGTGATTTGGGCGTGTTTGTGTGATACGGTGACAACAATTAGTTTTTTTTCCTACATGTGTGTGAAGTAGGTTACAAGAAACAAGGATGTCGTGATAACCATTTGTTGAGTTTTTATGGAAATCTGAAAATCATGTGTTGACATTTTTTGTTTCTTGTGTGATACTTCTGCATCTAGCGTGATAAAGAGGTATATTGTTTGTTTCCATGAACACCGTTTTCTTTGCCTTAGTGGTATCTTCTTAGTCCTTGTTTGGATTGGCTTTTAGCTTATGGGACTTTTTCAATTGTGAAATTGTACTGCTGAACTTTACTAAGGCAAGAGTGTTGACCGTTGAGGTCTGTTAAGTTAATAGGGACTTCTCTTCTTGAAGTTCATAGAGGAAGTTAAAGAAGAGATCTTCTGAAAAATTTGAGGTGCATTTGTTGTGCAAGAGGTTTGCTTTATTTTACCTCTTCAATTCTTTTTCATTTTTGTTTTTCTTTTATAAGTACTTGAACAGTAGTCTATTCAAACTGACTCTTAACTGTCATATATTTTTCCAGTTGTCTTTTTTTATCCTTTTCCTTTATGTAAGTGACCAACTTTATGAAATTTTCGTTTGACTCCAACCTTTTCCTGAATGCTAGTGGCTCACCACCAAGATTCTAGTAATATCCGTGGTGTTGCATTGATTTTCTTGGGTGAAATTGAGGGTGATAGGAAATTGGTTTTGGAATATGTGAGCATGTATGTGTTTTTAGCTTTGTTTGTCAGTTAGTTGGTTTATGCTGAGTACGCTATTTGGTTGATTCTATGTGTTTGTTGTATTTTTATGATAATTAGATTTGAACCTTGGGTTGAGAAAGGATTATAGTTCACACCTTCCATGATATATGCATGGTGTGTTGTTGATTTACTTAGGTTAATATTAGCATAATATCTCAGCTCTGCTGTTCTTAGCTTTGTAGTTTGTACTTCAGCTAGTATAAGAGAGCCCTTTGCAGAATTCTATGTTTGTGATTGTATCTTTAATACATTCTTTGATGCTATTTGCTGAATTCTATGTTCGTGATTGTATCATTATGCTTGCTTTTTAGGTTGAAATTTTATTATACTCCAGTGACATTTTTCATGTGTCATTATTTGCTGAATTCTATGTTCGTGATTGTAACATTATGCTTGCTTTTTAGATTGAAATTTTATTATACTCCAGTGACATTTTTCATGTGTCCTTATGGTTGGTGTTTTAGTAGTTCTATAGGATTTATTTAAATGCTTGGGGATTGATCAGAATTCACTAGTATTAACAAGATGGTATTTCTAGTAAGAATGTGACAAATGAATGATACCTGTACTGTTCTTCAAAGTGCAATACCTCTGCATTCTTAGTGTCACTCTTTTAACCAAGATGGCTGATATTTACTGAATTATGTAAGGAAGTCAGTAATTACTTCAGATCTTGCCTCCATACCTGATATTTACTGATTATGATTATGATTATGTATAAACTCACTGTTCTTCGTGCCTACATTAATTTGTAGGAAATACAGTTTTAGTGAATAATGCAAGTGAATGAGAGGGGCATATCTTGATCATTAAGAATGAATGAGTGCAAGTTTCCATATTAGAAGATACTTTTTTTTATTGAATTCATTGCATATTATCTGCTGCAGTGTGTCTCTGTTATAGATACCTTGATGATTGGGTTATTCAAATCTGAGATATTGTTTGTGGTGGTATTTGCAGGTGGATAAGTGACAGTCGTGATGAGTACACTAAGGAGAGATTGGATGCCATTAATGATGAATTCAAGCTCTATCGCTGCCACACCATATTGAACTGTGCTCGAGCCTGCCCAAAGGGGTTAAACCCAGGAAAGCAAATCTCACATATCAAGTCACTTCAGCCTAAAGCATAAAATCCTATTGTTAGAGGCATGATGATGTTTGCATTTGATCATTTATGTTGCAACTTTGTATTTTCTTCGTAGTTGGGGATGATTTAGCTATATTCTTAATAAAACCTGAGCCCCTTTTGTAAAACTTGGGTTTTAAGTTTTTATTGACTTGTGTTTCTCTGAAATAAATGTTAATAGCAAACAGAACCCCATCTCATAAAATTGGCTGTAGCTATGTTGGATTTAGATATACAAGCTAAATACTCCCTGGATTTTTCCCCCCAAAAGATTTGCACTGGAAACTGGGAGGCACGCATGTTTCTTTTTGTCTTAAATAAAAATTTCAAAGTTCTCTTCTGAGTTAACTGTCCCTTTATGTAATATGCATGTAAATGTATTGGGAACTTGAAACACCCCCAATGCTACCTAAACAGCCATTTTGTTGCTTTAATGCTTTCCAATCGTGTTAAATTCTTGATCAAGGTGATGATCAATATGGAGCTTGGAGTTGGACCCTCCTAAATTACTATAAATCAGGAATTGCGTTTAATTTGATCGAAGTTTTAAATTTTATTTGTATCAAATCATGAATTGACATAAACAAAGATGTATTAAAATAAAATTCATGGTTGTTGTTCTTATATGTTAGGAGTATGGTAGTTGAGTGCATGTTTTGGTGGTCATAGCTGTTCTATTTAAACCAAATTACATTAAGAGACTTGATCAAACTAAAAATATTGAATTTGAAACGCCCGATTAATAGAATTGTCATGAGGAATCTTCAATTTATATAGGGTAGCAATATAATGAAAATCAGAAAATGTGTATTCACAATTAACACAACTTTAGAATGATCAGTACATCTAATCATAGCTTATATAAAAAAGTATGAACTTGTGAAAGAGATTCAATGATTTACATATCATACATCAAAACTTTAGTTCTCTTATTAAAGAGTTTCAGTTGAGAACCAGATATAACACTATTGAGAAAAACTTCACATACCATTGAGCAAATCTCATACCAAGTAAAATATCACCATCACAATCATGAAGTAGTTGGCAGTAGCTTGGTTTATGATTTTCATGATTTCTTCTGAGCATGGCATTAATGTTCAAGGTAGCACTCGCCTTTCAATTCTCAGGATTTCTCAGGGTATCCAACCATCTTAATGTGACTATAACAGGTAATGCAGTGAAAAGTATAAGCTTGTAATAGACCTTTCGTGCCACTTTTATTTAGCAATGATAAATAGTTTGGCCCAAATTCTTAGGATGACAATTACAGAATTTGCAGATTTCCTAAATCCTTACAAGGTAGACAAATAATGTTTCTACAGGATGCAACAATGACAGCGACACAGCATGTTGTAGCTGTGACATCACCAAACAGCCCTCCACTTTGTGTTCTATGCTGTCAGAAAGATCCTTAAAAGCCACGTGTATACTTAACACTAACAAAATACTAACAATTAACAACTAATATTTCCGGAAAAAAAAAATACTTGACACTAGCAGTAAGGATTACAGTTAATCAAGTATCTTATATTCAATTTAACTTGAGGGTTATTTCTTCGGCGCTTACCGGCACAATCTATTTACAGAATCAAAGGACTGCATTCTTCACACCACTTATTCTCATCCAAAGTATTCAGAGGATTCCCATTGACTTTAACTCTTCTAGTACAATACCAGCTCTTTAGCCAATACGAAGAAAGAGGAAAAATAATTACATTTTCATACAACCGCAAAGTTTGTTAGTAAAAGAACAGCGCAGAATGAAATAGGCTGAGTGAAGAATTCAATACATAAAACAAATATAAAATCATAAAAAATGTTGCAAGTAATTATTCAAATTGTACCAAAAAATTTCCTTTTATAAATCACATTCAATCTCAAAAATCATGCTCAAAATATTTCTATTAGAAAGTCCCACATTGTTTGTCTTAACTTTCTCGATACAACTTATATTAATGTCAATTGATTTTAGAAATAATATCTAACACAATAATAGAGCCTATAGTCCATCTTGATCAATTACCTATTTATTAGGCACACTTGTTAACTCTCTAGATATAGTTTATATATCCGCTGAACAACTTTACTTAATAACAAATGATTTTAAGCTGAAATCTAACAATTTCAAATCATCCTAGGTTACCGGTGTTAAATTATGATGAGTCTCCACAGCATATTTCGTAATCATCTTCTAATCCACAACCCACAAATTTGTTTCCGATGAACAATGAAGCTGAAAGTAAACACTTGTACAAAGAATTTTACCTGTTATTCCAGGACAAATCAGGCCCTTGTAAGGTCATGTTGATAATGCTTCAACTCATGATAAAACTGTAACCATAATAAAACTCATCTACAAAGCAAATTATGCGTACCCAAGAATATATATTGCCTCTGGAAAGATCTGGATATTACAACAACCCCTGGTTTCCTATTCTAGTCTAGCCTGATAGCTAGTTCTTAGGATGGTAATGCAAACACGAAAGGATGTTAAAAAACCTATATGCATCTTGACAAACCAAGAAATACAATTGCTGATGAAACCTGCACCCTTAGATCAGCAATATCCACATCATGACCACCTTCTACGAGGCCCCACCTGTTCACCTGAAACAGAGAATCAAGACTTTTATTTCGCAGATCATGTCAAGATTAAGTCCCGTACTTCAATATTTAAGCACATTATAGAGAGAAGATTATGAATCAG
This sequence comes from Glycine max, assembly GCF_000004515.6. NCBI lineage: Eukaryota > Viridiplantae > Streptophyta > Magnoliopsida > Fabales > Fabaceae > Glycine > Glycine max. Next base: position 29,595,740 of record NC_038255.2, read on the forward strand.
GTTATGATTATAGTGATAGTCATGTAAGTATGTACCTGAGAAATCCTCTTCAAGTCTAATAAGTTCAATTGCTTCCTCAATTTGCAATTTCCCCTGCACCATTCCAATAGCTAAAGTTAACGAATGTGCTGATGCTGCAATAGCATCAATTGCTGCCAATTCACAATCATCTGTTTTCTTTAGAAGGTTCTCAATAGCCGTTAGAAGACCATCTTCCTGCTTTTCACCAAAAAAGCTGGAGTAAACAACTGGCTTAAAGCCAAATTCTGACTCCACCCAACGAAGCAATGGATCAATTTTCTCCACCTGGCGATCTGCAAAGATAGAATTTTGATATTCAAATCCGTACATCTTATTACTCAAAAATCAATGAGATGTTTCTTAACGTAACCCAGATAACTTTGATCAACAAAAACATTCATGTTTGGGGTTTCAACAAGTTATGTGTTGGGTGTCAAGGGCCTGTTACAACCCTCACCCTTTACCAGGATTAGGGTCCAAGTATGGGACCCCAGGTTGAGTTAACATGAGCATTGCACAAAAAAATTAACAATCATTCTAGGTAGGCAAAGCTAAAATATACTCTTAACAATGCACTATGTCTCTGAACAGCTTCCACAGGAGAGTGAAACATGAATACAGCTTGCCAAATATATATAATCACAACAATACCAACCCAATGATAAATGAAAAAGAAATGGTCACAGTGAAATTTCTATTTACATACTGACCTAAACTAGCTGTGACACTGATAAAAAAGATTTAAATGTAATTTTGGTTCCTTTATTTTTTAAAATCTACAATTTTGGTTCTTTATTTTAAAATAGATTTATTAAGTCCTCCTATTTTTTAAAATCCCTAATTTTAGTCTTATATCTTAAAATAGAGACATTCGGTCCTCCAAATTTTATAAAATTTGTAATTTTGGTCCTTCCATCAAATTCAAAAAGTGACTATTGGAACGACCAAAATTACAAATTATTTGTTTAACCTAATGTGGCTCAATTTAGTGACATGACTCGAGATCATTTGTTTAATCTACGTCATACTCAATGTTAATCTTTTAACGGTCAATGTTTTTAGTTTAACAGAAGGACTAAAATTGTAAATTTTACAAAAGTGAGAGACTAAATGTCTTTATTTTATAATAGGAGGACTAAAATTGTGGATTTTAAAAAATAGGGAGACAAAATGTCTCTATTTTAAAATAGAGGAACCAAAATTGCGAATTTTAAAAAATAGGAGGACCAAAATTACATTTAAGCTTAAAAGAAAGAAAAAAAAAAAAGAAGCTTAGATGCTTGTATTAAAGAAAATCATTCCTGCAACTACAATAATGCAGATTATTCAACAAGACTTGAAGTTCATGATCATATTAGGCGGGAAGATATCATTATTATTTATTTCCATTGCAATAAATGCAGCCTAAGTTATAAAATTCAAATAATTGCACTACAGAAAAATCCACACTCCGAAAACCATCAATTAAAAGAGCTCTATGAAAATGGTTTTTACAATATAATCTAAAGATGATGACTTCAATTCAACTCAAAAAATTCTAATGTACTCAACAAATATTTATATGAGGAAATCATAATTTAATTAGCTGAGATCAGACATGTAAAGACATACCAAGCTATCAATCAATACCATACCATGTACATAGCCGCTCATTGTCATCAGGTGCACGACAAAATACTAAATCTTGATTAAATTTCTTCATCAAATTCTCAATAACTTTGCTCCTTGTGAGTGGAACTCTTTCCAAGGCCGTGCAAGCAAGTCCCATAAGAGGCATTGTGAAGGGCCTTATGCCATCCGTTTGCTGCAATAAATCAAACTGCATTAGCAGTAATGACACTTCTAAACATCCATAACTATATTAAACAGAATATGCAGCTTCAAATTGAGATTATTTAAGTATTTCCAATGGCAATTTAAGGGACATATAATCATATTGAAGGGGAGGCTAGCAGTATCTATATCACCCCACCGAGAGACTTTAAATTATTTTAACCCTGTTCGGAGGAAAATTTAATATTATGAATTCGCAGCTTAAAGCTTCTTTCTTGGCAATGATGATGAAAAATACCAGGCAGCCCTAGTATTCATGATAGTGCAAAATTATGACATAAGCTCACATTGAAGTCCAAAAGTGAGCTATAAATTTTCAAAAGGTGGAAATTTTTCAGCCATCAGCTAGGCCTGCTAATCGTGTAGCATTGAGAATAACAATATAACAATATCCTCTACACTGGATGATAATACAAATAGTCATGATCAATTCATCAATTAACATGGACAACTTCTGTGCTCGCCTGCTCAGTATTAACTCTTACTTAAAGTAATTGTCAACTAAACGTCAACACATCACTTATATATGAATACAATTATACAAAAACAAGTGTTGTTAAATAACGGCCATGGTGCCACCATTGCAGAAAAGCGTGGCAGTTTGCCAACAGCCATAGCCAATATGTGAAGGGAGGCCCGCCATAGCACTGCCATAAGGCACAATGGCGAGTTTTTTTTCTCCGTAAATACATCTCCTCTCTTCTGCTTTTTTTCATGTACATTACTTTGCAATTTAAGTCTCAATATACATTATTTGTGACTTTCTCTCTCCTTTTTGTTTTTTTTTTAATTTAAAATATTATAAAATATAAATATTATATTATATAATTTTTTAATTGGTTTTAAAATTACTTATTTATTAAATTAAATTTTATAATTTTATTTTTAATTCTTTTAAAGAAAATGATATTATTAAATATAATTATTTTTATTTTGTTATTTAATTTACTTAACATATTTTTTAGGTGAATATTTTTATTTAAAATCTGAATTTTCTAATATAATTATTTTTAATATAATTATATTACTAAATATAATTTGTTTGTTTATGTCATTAGATTTAATTAAAAATGAGAAGACTTTTTGTTTAATAATTTATTTATAGAAGAACATTATATTGCATTATCAATAAAATACTTAAACAATTACACTTGGCTAAGGAAAAACTTAATATGGAGATATGATAAGACAATTGTTTCTGTTATGATGTTGTCGGAAAATTCTACATTTTTTTCTATTTTCCTGTGTTCATTTTCTTCTTCGTCCATCTAAGTAGGAATGCAAATTGAAATGGGAAGACCCTTTGCAGTCCTCTTTCTTCTTGGATGAGGACCCCACTGATTTCGTTCATATTCTTGCCACATTGATCCAAAAGATCTCGTAGACGTGCAAAATATGTTGTAAAGTGAATAACATCGGCACATAGTTCATGGGATCAACATTGACAGATTTACATGCAGTCATGACATGAGAAGACGGTAAGTGTTTAACCTGATATTCACCACAATCACACTTTTGGGATTGTAACATTACTCTAAACCTTCCAGGTGGTCTGGGTGTTTGAAGTGAGGATTGAGTCTCACTACTACAAAGCAGGCTTTCTACATCGGTTAAAAGTGTCTTTCTACATCGGTTTTGACGTGTCATTATAGCCAGCGATGTTGAAACATAGTCGCTCTACTACGACGATTGGACAGAATGTGATCATTCTACATTGGTTATTACAAAAATCGATGTAGAATGATTCACTTTCTACATCGGTTTTGCTAATAACCAATGTAGAATTGTCAGCATTCTACATCGGGCGTGACGGTCAAATGTAGTTGAATGCTACCCATGGTAAAGCATTCTACATCAGTTTTCTGTATAACCTGTTGAAGCATTTTACATCAGTTTTCTGTATAATCGATGTAGAATTATTAATTTTTTTTATTTTGTTGACAATAACAATATTCAAATATAATTGAACCTAATGTCTTGTATGAGACTAATTACATTATAAATTCCAGTCAAAATTCAACAATGAAAGTAGTAAATAAATAAATGACATCATTAAAACAAGCTACATATAAAACAAGCTATATATAAATGAGGGAAACACATAGGTTTAAGTTTTCTTATTTTTGTAGATGACAAAAGGATGATTCAATACAGCCTTTTACAACAAACAGAATATTAGGCAATGACGCAACATAGCATCAAAGATGCTTATTAAGTAATTTATGTCTAGATACAACTTAAGTGAACTATGTTGAGGAAGACTCAACATCAACATTTCTTTTGCAATCTTTGCAAAACCATTGATCATTCTAAGTCAAACTGAGATACCAGTAAATTTGCATCTCATTCAAATAAGGACCAGAAATAATTTCTTTTCCCTGAATAACAGGAAAACTAAGAAATATGTATCCAGGAAAAAATATGAAATTAAATGAAAAGACATAGCAATCAACAAAACTAACTTCAGAGATTCTGTCACACCGTCTCCCAATTTCTTGTTTTTCCCTGGATATTGTCCTTCAGTCGTAATTCAAGACCAAGTTCTGTGAAAAAATACATATTACAAATGAAGCTCACTCGAGTGTGGGAAAACTGAATTAAGAAAATAAAATAAATGAAAGATATAAACCCTTAATTCACATTATTTGAATTATAATATTTTTTTAAAAATACATAGTATTCTAAACTATCAAAGAATTGAGAGACTCAATTCAATTTTTTACTAGATCTTTCAAGCAAACTATAAACAGCTTTTTAAATATAATTCCTGCACATATTTGTTCTCCAGCCAGTAGCATTGTTTATCCAAAGCATCATAAAACAATTAGGACTCACTTATGAATCAATAGCTTTAAACCTAACACAAAATTCATTTTCATTTTGAAGCATGTTGCAAAAAGTAGCCCACAAGCATAATCAAAGGGGCATCAAAAGAACTAACAAATCCTTCATCATCAAGCATGGAAGAAGCCCAATCACACAGAAACTTGTCAAAATACAATGAATGCCCTCCCCATAATGAATGCCCTCATCAAGCATTGGAAATTCTATTTTATAAAGAATTTATTTAATTTGTTTTTCATTTTTATTATTTGTCATCGATAATTTAACAATTATTTTTTATTTATATTATTTAACGTCAAAAATTGAATTAACACGGGTGCAATTAACGAAATACTCAAATTCATAAATTCAAAAAAATAGATTATTAAGTTAAATTAAAAATAAATATAAAAGAAAACACAATGTGTTGGGCTGTGACCTATATCCATATGGAAGTTTATTCTGTTATTTTTTCTGTTTTGCCCTCTGCATATAAGGAAAGGATGCCCTGTATTTTTCTATATAGGATAAGCTTCCACTTGTATACTGCAACCATAATAAAAAGCTTTCTGTTTTTCCCTCTCGTGGATGTAACCTTACTCAAGGTGAACCACGTAAATCTGTTTGTGTGTTCTTTCTCTCTTTTCTCTCCCTTTCAATTCTGCTTCAATCTGTGTGTATGATATTTCTGTTCTGCTGCATCTACTGCTGCTGTTCTTGTTTGTTCTTCATCACTTCCACAACAAACTAGTATCCAGAGCTCAAGTTGCGATCAAGGGAATTCAAGATTCTCGTCTGAATATAAAGATCAAGTTGTGGGAGTCTTGTTTCTGGTTCTTTCGCTACTTCTTTGTGATCAAGAACATTCAAGAAATCATGTCAAACACAATCAGGATTGAGAAATTCAATGGAAAGAACAACTTCAATCTGTGGCGCATCAAGATGCGTTCTTTGTTGAAGGAACAACGTGTTTGGGCTCCTGTTGCTTCTGCATCTGTGAAGAAAGAAGTGGCTTTTGAATCAAAAGAAAAGGCCTCTATTTCAAAGACTGAAGAACTTGCAGAACAAGAAGAAAAGGCTCACTCACTAATCTTGCTTTCCTTGTCTGATGAAGTTTTATATGAAGTTGCAAATGAAGAAACTGCAAGTGGCTTATGGCTTAAGTTGGAAAAGTTGTATATGACTAAGTCAATCTGCAACAAGCTCTTCTTGAAGAGGCGTCTATTTGGTTTACACATGAAAGAAGGTACATCTCTTAAAGATCATCTTGATGAATTGAATTCTATTTTGATGGAATTAAGAGATATAGATGTTAAGATAGAGGATGAAGATGCTGCCATGATTCTGTTAGCCTCTCTACCACCATCATATGAGAGCTTTGTCAATTCTCTTAGTGTTGGTAAGGAATGTGTCACCATGGAGGAGGTGAAATCTAGCTTATACTCAAAGGAACTTTGATCTAAAGCACCTAGAAATTCTGAAGAATCAAATGGATTAGGTCTAGTTGCCTCTAACTCTAACAAGAACATCAAGAAAAAGGTGTTTAAAGGAAAGAAGAAGACTCATGTCAATCCAAAGGATATCTGTAACTACTGCAAGGAGCTAGGTCATTGGAAGAAAGATTGTCCCAAGAAAAAGGGCAAACCATCTACTGTTGTTGCCAAGGAAGGTTCCACATCTAAAAATGAGCTTGTTCTCTGAGTTGTTGATCATCACCAACATTCTGAAAATCAATGGATATTAAACTCTGGTTGTTCCTTTCATATGCGTCCTAACAAAACCTAGTTTGACACCTATGAAGAGAAATCGGGTGGAAATGTCTTCATGGGAAATGATGTCTCATGCAAGATAGTTGGAATTGGCTCAATAAAAATCAAGATGCATGATGGAATTATCCGAACACTCACTAAAGTTAGGCATGTTCCAGAGCTGAAGAAGAATCTAATCTCCATAGGTATTATGGATGGAAAAGGGTTCAAATGCAACACTAAAAATGGGGTCATGAAAATTCAGAAAGGCTCTACAATGGTGATGAAGGGTATAAAGAAGGGTAATCTTTATATACTTCAAGGTACAACATGTATTGATGATGGTCTAGTAGTTGTTGCATCAAGATCAAATAAGAGCATACCTGACTTAACTCAATTGTGGCACATGAGGCTAGGTCATATGAGTGAAAAAGGTATGTTGATACTTCAAAAATAGCAGCTGTTGGGAAATCAAAAACTAGATGAACTTAAATTATGTGAGCATTGTGTTTTCGGCAAGCAGCATAGGATTAAATTTCCTAAAGCAATTCACACCACCAAAGGAACTCTTGATTACATTCATGCTGATTGTTGAGGGCCTGGAAGAGTACCTTCACTAGGTGGTGGAAGGTATTTTCTGTCCATAATTGATGACTACTAAAGGATGGCATGGATCTACATCATGAGTCAAAAGAGTCAAGGTTTCAAATGCTTTAAAGAATGGAAAGCATTGATTGAAAAAAAAACTGAAAGGAAAGTTAAAAGACTCAGAACTGATAATGGCTTGGAGTTTTGCTCAACGGAATTTAACAAATTCTGCAGAGATGAAGGGATTGTTAGACAGCTTACTGTTAGGAACACTCCTCAGCAAAATGGAGTTGCTGAAAGAATGAATAGAACACTCCTGGAAAGAACAAGATGTCTATTGTCCAATGCTGGTCTCAACAGAAGTTTTTGGGGAGAAGCTATCAATACAGCTTGCTTTCTGATCAATAGAATACCCTCTACTGCTATAGGACTTAAAACTCCTATTAAAATCTAGAATGGCAAAACAGCAAACTACTCAAACCTAAGAGTATTTGGCTGCAATGCTTATTATCATGTCAATGAAGGAAAACTGGTACCTAAATCAAGAAAGGGTATGTTCATGGGTTATGGTGATGGGGTGAAAGACTATATGATCTAGTCACCATTCGAAAAGAAAGTTCTTCTCAGCAGAGATGTAATTTTTGATGAATCACATCTATTTCATCCCAAGCTTGAGGTTCCAATTGCTGGAACACAGAGCTGCCACTCTCCTCAAGAAAAGGATGTAGAATCTACAACCAAAGACTCAGAAAAAGGGGGTCATTCCGAAACATCTCCTATGGTTCTTCAAGAAGGTGGGAAATTAGAAGATTTCAGTGCAAATGAGTCTCATTTGGTTGCTGAACCTGATCCTCCACAGCTCAATTCTGGAATCAATCAGAGACCAAAAAGGGTCACTAAACCTCCTGAAAGATATTGTTTTGAAGACATGGCTGCCTATGCATTACATGCAGCTGAAGAAATAGATTCAAATGAACCTGCCACCTACAAAGAAGCTACCAATCATACTGAAGCTGAAAATTGGTTGTTAGCTATGAAATAGGAAATTGAATCTTTGTATAAGAATCAGACCTGGAAACTTGTTGAACTACCTAAAGGAAGACATGTGGTAGGTTGCAAGTGGATATTCAAGAGGAAACCTGGTCTTTCAGAAAAGGAAGGAATAAGATACAAGGCTAGGTTAGTTGCCAAGGGATTCAGCCAGAAAGAAGGAGTAGATTTCAACGAAATCTTTTCACATGTGGTCTGACATACATCCATCAGGGTTCTGCTTGCTATAGTGGCAAACCAGATATGGAACTTGAACAACTTGATGTCAAGACTGCTTTTCTCCATGGAAGATTGGAAGAAAATATTCTAATGAAACAGCCTGAAGGGTTTGGCAATGGTACATGAGTTTTGACAGCTTTATCACCAACCAAGGATTCAAGAGAAGTCTCTATGACTGCTGTGTTTATCACAACAAGGTGGAGGATGGATTAATGATCTATCTTCTACTCTATGTAGATGACATGCTTATTGCAGCAAAAAGCATATGTGATATACAAAATCTGAAGATCCTCCTGAGTGGTGAATTTGATATGAAAGATCTAGGGGCTGCAAAGAAAATCTTAGGAATGGATATCTATAGGGACAAAACTCAGAAAAGGCTATTTTTGTCTCAAAAGGATTACATTCAGAAGATACTTGTGAGGTTTGGAATGGTTGATTCTAAACCTATTATTACTCCCCTTTTAGAAAAAGAGAAGTTGTCTGCTCTGATAAAGGTTCAAGCTCAAGCTGATCAGGACTATATGTCAAAGGTTCAATACTCAAGTGTTGTTGGCAGTCTCATGTATGCCATGGTTTGCACCAGACTTGACCTTGCTTATGTTGTTAGCATGGTTAGTAGGTTCTTAAACCAACCTCAGAAGGAACATTAGAAGGCTGTGAAGAGAATTTTCAGATATCTTAAAGGGACTACAGATTTAGGTTTGATCTATGGATCTCACTCAAATTGTTGTCTCACTGGCTATTCTGATGCAATTTTGTTGCTGATCTGGTCAAGAGAAGGTCTTTAACAAGGTATGTTTACACCCTTGGGGCTGCTTGGTGAGTTGGAAGGCAACACTTCAACCTTCTGTTGCCCTCTCAACTACTGAGGCTGAATATATGGTTCTTACTGAAGCTGCAAAGGAAGGAATTTGGCTGAGAGGTCTGATAAATGATCTCAGAATTAATCAAGAATATGCTAACATCTACTGTGACAGCCTTAGTGCTATATGCTTGGCCAAGGATCAAGTTCATCATGATAGAACCAAGCATATAGATGTTAGATATCACTTCATTCGGTCAGAGAGAAGAATCAAAGTTCATAAGATCAGCACTCTGCACAATCCTGCTGATATGTTCACAAAGCCAGTTCCAAAGAACAAGTTTGATCACTGCTTAAGCTTGCTCAATGTAGATTGTTGGGGTTAAAATCATGTGTGTTTGGAGGGTGAAATTTATGTCCTATATGGATGTTAGTTCAAGGTGGTGAATTGTTGGACTGTGACCTAAATCCATATGGAAGTTTATTCTGTTATTTTTTCTGTTTTGTCCTCTGCCTATATAAGGCAAGGATGCCCTGTATTTTTCTATATAGGATAAGCTTCCACTTGTATACTGCAACCATAATAAAAAGCTTTCTGTTTTTCCCTCCCGTGGATGTAGCCTTACTCAAGGTGAACCACGTAAATCTGTTTGTGTGTTCTTTCTCTCTTTTCTCTCTCTTTCAATTCTGCTTCAATCTGTGTGTATGATATTTCTGTTCTGTTGCATCTATTGTTGTTGTTCTTGTTTATTCTTCATCACTTCCATAACACAATGTATAAAAAAATATATTGATTATGATGATTAAAAAATATACTACTATATTTTTTTTAACAGACAAGATAAGATTTGTAATAATCACAAGAAATTATGATAAAAGCGGGACAGTAGAGTACAACATAGAGTGGGGTATTTGGTACAATCATCAATGTGGATTTTCATCTTTCTATATTTGTATACTCTTATTCTCAGAAAAATGTTATTCACGTGTAATATATAAAAGTGACATATCAAAAAAATACAAATAATGCAATAGATACCTTTAGAATTTAAGGTGCAGTAAAGAAATTGGATATATATATATATGTGTGTGTGTGTGTGTGTGTGTGTGTGTGTGTGTGTGTGATGTAAGTAAATATAGGAATGGATGAGTAATTAATTTGATTAGATGTTACTCAAGTCAACTGAACTATATTGGTCTCTATAGAAATAACAAGTGAAGTAAAGAAAGCAAGAAGAAGAATGCTACCTTCACAGAAGACACAACACGGGTTATACTAAAATAAAAACATGATCACTTATGAAAATAAATATATTATGAGAAATTGAATACGAGTTTTTGTAATGATATATATATATATATATATATATATATATATATATATATATATATATATATATATATATATATATATATATATATATATATAGAGAGAGAGAGAGAGAGAGAGAGAGAGAGAGGGGTAAAACCTAGACAAAAAGATTTTATTACAAACAACAAGTTTGATGTAAGTAACATATTCAAGAGATTAGAAAATTCTTCAACCAAACCAACGACTATCCAAGATCTTCAAACAGAGATAAACAATCTAAAAAGAGAAGTAAAAGAACTTCGTCAACAACAAGACATTCATCAAATCATTCTTTCTTAGCTTGAGGAAGAAAGTGATTCTGAAAATACCAACAGTGGGGAAAATCAACCAGAAAATCTAGAAGACGATATGTTATTTCTGGAGATTGGTTTAGTAGAAAAATTAAATATAATTTTCCTTCCTAAATAACTTGTAGTTATTCCTTCATTAGATATTTGGATGGGAAAACTAGTTTCAGTAATATAAAAATTTACTCTATAAATTCTGACATGTCTTAAAATATAATTAAATTATAAGAACTAATTTTTATGAAAGGTCTTTTTAAAAATATTAAATAAAAAAATTAAACCAACACCCTACCTAACTAAATTGCTTGCTGGTATTCTATGTCAAAATATTGTATAGCAGAGTTTGCCACTAAAATTAAACCAGCCACTCTAATTGGTTGCAGACAATTTTTAAATTTTTTAAATGTGAAATGTTTGAAACTTATATGGCAACAAAAGGAAGTCTTTGCTCAAATTAAAGTTAGAGATTTGGCAACAAAGCACAAATAGAGACTATACTTCTCGCATTGAGTCCCAAGCATGAAATGACTTTGACCCCAAGGTATATATAGACAACAATGCAAGAGGATCACAGATCATGCCAAACATGTTCTAAGATGCACAGTTGCTCATGCCTAACATATTGTCAACTCCAACTTATAAAACTGAAAGTTAATTATTGTACAAGCTATGCAAACAAAAGTAGCTTATCATCCACTTTAACCAAGGCATCCATTAGATTTATCAAGATTGTTATGCAAAATGGTTGAGTATCTCTTACCTTTCCAGACCTTTGGTCAGGAACTTTGAAGCTAAAAATAGCCTTCAAACCAGGAGCAGGTTCATTGACAGTGATAGTTGTGAAGAGCTGGAATGCACAAGCATTAAGTGACATTAGTGAAATAGTCATAGGAATATAAAAGTTATGAATAGATCAACCTTTGCCTTATAAGACACGTACCACACCAACCTTTTCCCTTGTGAAAGTATGTTTCACTTTTCAGGCCTTGCTCCTTGGCTTCACACAAACTCACACTCGTCATAACCAATTATTCTAGTCCAAGTTGCAAAACAAGAGCTCTATAAAATATCATCTCATTTGGTTTGGCCTTTGCAGCGATTAAGCAGTTTGTGTGTTAGTGTCTTAATTACTTGGTTCTAAGTTTCTAAGAAAAATAAACTCTCTACAACATTTTATTTTTTCTTTAGTTATTGTTTTGTTGGAATTTCCTCATTGCCTTTGGTGGGTGGACAAGAATATATAGCAGCTAAGTACAAGTAAGTACATGTTTAGATGATTTTTGTCCCAAAAAATTGAAAATACTTTTATTCCCAAAGCAATATTTTTTATTTATTTCATACATTAATATTTGAAATATGTATTGGAATTCTTAAAAGTATTTTCCTATCAAGAAAATCTAGATTAGTTAGCTAATGTAACATAATGAGTGAATTATTATAAATTTATTGTACTTATTTTTAGTTTCTGGTGATTAAAAAATTATTTTTCTAACTTTTATCTAAACATAACTTACGTTTCTTTATCTTGTGTTCGCCTAACAAGCACTATGTTGGAGGGAGATCAAGTTCTGGGGTTTGGCTTCTTTGTAATTGGTTTGGCTTCTTTGAAAGGGTGAGACTAATTAAGTCAACAGTCTCCTAATTTCGAATGAATCACAGAGATATATATAGTACTATATAGGCAGTATTCTTTATGAATATAGAACAAATTAAAGAATATATAGACATCACAGTGAAACGAAGAAAGATTTCAGATTGGACTTACCATGAAGATGTGATTCCAATTTCATTTAGAGTAGTAAAGTTGCCAGCACCGGAGCCCACGGTTACAGCATTCAGGATAAGTGACTAAATTTCAAAAAGAATAAATAAATTATATAATGTTGCAATCAGGAGATACGATTTTCAATCATAAATTCTAGAAAACCCAGAAAAAGAGATCAAGACACGCAATTTTGCTATGGTGGATATTGATTATACAAAGTGACATAGTCCAATAGAGAATTGATTCTACTGAATATCAGAAAATCTTTTTGTAACAATATAATTGTTTAGTGGCAAAAGGGATTCACAAAGGGGTTATAGCACATCATCATAAGTCATAACCATTGAGAACTGAGAAGAGTTATATTATCGTTTTAATATGTTTAATTATCTCTTTTCCTTTTATCTTTTTAATGACGTAATTAATCTTGCTACATATTTTTCTTTTTCTATCCGGCTGTGTTTTCTTATTACACAAAAATTTCATAATTATATAAATAGTTATCCCAATGAGAAAGCAGGTATATGTATAATGTATTCATTAAATTTTCTGAAGATGCTGATTGAAAGAATAATGCAGACGCATACGGTTATAATATAGGTGAGTGATCGTAAATTTAGTATCTTTAATTTATACTCATAAAACAAACCTCTTAATTTTTATTTTTTTACAAACAAAAAAATAGTAGTAAATTATCTATCCAACCTCTTACCCTTCCAAGTTCCAACTAACTCGGCAATTACCACCATTCAAGAAATTCTAAAACACTTGCAAAGTTAAAAAGCTAGAAGTGAGAGATCACAACACAGCTGAAAAGCAGATGTTCTTGTTTGAAAGAATGAAACAGAACAGAGACTCAGAGGATCTACTAGCAAAAAGGGTAGAGGGATGAGGGATCCATTGGTAAGTTAATTAGCCATTCATGAAATTAACGTATGAAGGTTAGTTAGGTTTATTCTCTGGCAGTGACAAAGCCAGCACTGATACCATTGCAAGATTATCAATAAACTAATTTGCTAAATTAATTAAGAATTAATTTAACTAACTACAAAAGAAAATCTAACCGTGTACAACCAACCAACCAAATAAAAATAAAAATAGAGAGAAGTTTAAGAAAGCTTACCTTGGTTAAAAAGTTGCCTCCACCAATTTGGAGCTTATCGACTTCATAGATAGTGGAATGAAGAGTCCTATGGAGCAGAATTTGCGCCATCAGCTGCAAGCAGAATTCACATAGAGAGTTATAATTAAATTAGATAGCATCAAAATACAAAGTTTGACGAGTAGTGAATTTTACAATCGAATATCCTTTCATTCACCAACAATTAACCATGAGAGCTATATTATTAAAAGTAATTTGGGAAAGTGAAACTTTAAGTATCAACTCTAACCTTCCCCAACAGCAATAAAGGAAAGGGCATGTCCTGGAGACAAAACAGCTTCTTCCTTCATACCCTCCAGATAAGTTCCCTGAAACATAAATCCGATCCATTTCCATAATCTCAACACTAAAAGCAAAAAACTAATTGCTCTCCATTAGTTCCCTAAAAAAATCACATGAAGAAAATAAAGTTTGAAATCAAAATACCAAACACATAAGCAATAGCTGGATTATACTCATTGCGCACAATCTTATCACCGTCTGCATACCACGCGATCTCGTCTCCATTGTGGTACTCTCTTTCACTGCAACCAAACAACATCGTAACCTCTCATTTGATCTCAGATAACTCAACGCGACAAGAATAGAAACAACCCGAACGATTCGGTTTCTCTAAAATCCACATCTAATGGATCTGATTCCATAGCCACAGATCTAAGCATTACCTCAACGGTCTGAAATGAATCGTGACCGAAATGCTATCCCGAGCTCTGGACGAATCAACGGGCTCCGTGATCACCTCCTCATCCATCCCGAACTCCACCAGCGAAGGATTACCGTAGCCGTAGTAGACAGACTCGTTGTGACCGCAACTCGGAGTCATGGATCGTCCACCGCCACCAGAGATGTAAAACGACGACATGGAAGAGGAACAGTAGCGAGGCATTACGCATCTGTTCGTGAAGGAAGAAGTGGAAGAGGAAGCTGAGGAGTGAGGAGTTGAGGGTTTGCGGTGCGAGAATGGCAAGCTACTCCTTGCACGTGAGGATGAGGCCGTCGAGTTGACTCACCGAGTTGGTGTGTCAGGGGAGAGTGGGAGAGAGAGAGAGTGGGTGAAGAAGATGGTGAGTTGCAGTGAGAGAATGTAGGGCATGGTCAGAGTTTAAATGGTGAGAGAGTGGCACCAAGCATACAAAGACGGTCATGAGGATAAGACTGTCTTTGTATCAAAATAAAAAATTTACATGTTCCCTACTGAATGCCTTATCAACGACGGTCGTGCAAAAACGTTGTCGTTACATTTGAGTTAATTACGAAAACACCACTGTTGCACTTTCTAAGACAGTCATTTACAACCGTCTTAGAATCAACAACGTAAAAAGCTAAATTTTTAGTAGTGAAGTGTGATTATGTCTATCGAATTCATTTACAATGTGTGTATTAGATTTTTTTCGAATTCATTTTTTTTAAAAAAAATAAAATTGTAAAATTTAATTTAATAAATAAGTAATTTTAAAACCAATTAAAAAAAATTATATAATATAATATTTATATTTTATAATATTTTAAATTAAAAAAAAATAAAAAGGAGAGAGAAAGTCCCAAGTAGTGTATATTGGGAATTAAATTATAAAGTAGTGTAGATTGGAAAAAAGTAGGAGAGAGAAAGTGTATTTATGGGAAAAAAAACCCCACAATGGCGTGTTTAAATGGCGGAATTTTGGCCTTCTATCATGTTCTGTCATTGATAACATTGACAAAAAGCCATACATTAACAACAAACATGCCTTTTCCCACTAGCTGGACTTTCTACATAAATCAAACAACCTCATAATGTTCACTCATAAATAATGTCTAATTCATACAATACCAATCCTGCCACTCATTCAACACAACATTTTAGTATGTTTCGATAAACTTTTACATTATCACTTATAGAGATAAAAAAAAAAAAAAAGCAATAAGACGGTAAATTCTTCATGAGCTCCTCTCATAATTAAAATCAATTTATGCACTTCAGCTTTCAAAGAAGTGGTTTTAGAGAAGTTAAATGAGAAAGCTTTAATGTAAATTAAATTTGATTTTAATAAAGCTCAAGTAATTTTGGGCCTTTTTGGATCCAAATGTAAACTAATTTGCAAAAACTCTTTTGTATTAGCTTCTCTAAAAGATGATTTTTAACATATGCATAAATCAACTTATTAGCTTATGGAGAAACTTATTTCATTTTTTTCTTCTTATTGTCCTTTTGAGAAGTTTATCCAAAGTCATTTATCTTCTCAATTTCCTATCTTGTAAGTGTTTACAGAAAGGGTAAATGATACACAAACATCTCATCATTTTAAACATTCCTCCAACCCCTCTCATTTTTCTCTCTCTTCCTATTGCATCATAAGACCTATTACACCTATATCTTTCTTCTTCTTTTTTCTTTCTTTTTCTAGGTGTTAAATAACATAATGGGTATTCATGTAACATTTTTACTCACAGAAGAAATTTATCTAAACAAACCATTTTTTCCGCTAAAAGTGGTATCAACAAAACAAGAGAGACAAGGGTTATGGGTTGGCTTGATGGTGAAGGGAGAAGAATGGATCTCCATGTAACAAAAACAAAACTAACAACTAACATTGTTGAAGAAAAAAAGAGGGACAAAAAATGAATAAAAGAAAATTAAACACCAAGAAGAGAAGGTGGTCAAAATCAAAGAGCAAACCTGATATTCCCATTTAGCAGCAATGGCTTTGGCAAGAGGAAGAGAGGGAAGCTTGAAGGGTCTCTTGGAAGGAGTCTTCAGGGTTCTGTAATCGAGCATCACCGTCCACCCGTTCCCGTCGTCAGCTTCTTGAGTCTTCAACTCTTTGTAGAACCTCTTCCCCACGATCAACCCCGTCATGAACGACATCGACATTGTCACCATCGAGGACGACGACAGCTTCCACTTCCCTACCAGCACCTTTGTGTACACCTTCTCCCCCTCCGACGAGAACATGAACGACAACGAAGGCGACTACGGAGGGTCCCCGTCCGCCACCGCTACCGTTGCCAGCCGCTGCTGAATTTGGGGGACTGAGAGTGATTTGAGGAAATTGGGGGTTGTTGGTTTTATGGATTTTCTTCTTAACGAGTGAGCCATTTTGAAGATGGGAAAATACTCAAAATAGTTCGATTCTCAGTCATTCGAGCTTGCTTGAAGTATGGAAGGGTTTTATGAGATGTAGAGAGAAAGGAAGTAGGGAGAAGAGAGAAAGAGAAATAGGGATGTTGCTAGGTACACCCAGCATTATTGCTGGTATACCCAACAATTTAAGTGAAGTGACAAAAATGTTCTTTACTTAAATTTTAAAAACCCTATCGTTGCGGACTATTGTTCATATGCCATTTTCCGTACGTCGTTGTCTCCTCTTCCCTCAAGTTGCGCCTTCTTCTTGGTTCGTCTTCCTTGGTTCACGTTGCACCTTCTTCTTGCTTCGTCTTACTTGGTTTCCTTTGTGTTGTCGCTGTTGAGTGCTTCTGTTGTCATCATTGAGGACGTCTCCACCGATCTGTGTCGCTTCCGTCGTTGAGGTAAGCTTCGTTCTCGTTATTAATGGCTTCTGGTGGTTGGTTTGTTTTTTGGTTCATACAAATCATATAATCCATATGTTAATTTTTTAATTATTAAAAATAAAAATTTATTTTTTTAATAGAAAAAGTTTTTTTTATATAAAAGGTATTATTTTGTTTTTGTTTTCAAATAGGTTTTTGTTATGAAATATAAATATATTATTTTATTTTTTGTTTGTAAATAGTTATTGTTAATTTTTTAAATAAAAATAGTTTATTTTGAATTACATTTTAAATAGTTACTTTATTTGTAATTGTAAATATAAATTATGATTTTAAATAGCTATTTTATTTGTAATCATAAATATATAAATTTTAATTTTGTTTTAAAAATAGGTATTGTTTGTGTTTTAAATAAAAATAGTTTATTTTGAATTATGTTTTGAAATAGTTATTAATTTTAATTATAAATAAATTAATTTTGTATTTGTTTATAAATATTTTTTTGTATGAAATATAAATATATTATTTTATTATTTATTTGTAAATAGTTATTGTTTATCAGATAAATAAAAAATAGTTTATTTTGAATTATGTTTTTAAATAGTTATTTCTTTTAATTCTAAATATATTGATTTTGTTTTTGTTTTAACTCTAAAATAATTTTTTTATTTAGGAATGATTGTATTGTAATTGATTTAAGTATTGTTTGAATTTTGACAAAAAAATTTATGTATATGGAAATTTGCAAATTATGATTAGAACTAAAGGTTTAGGTCGTGTCTTAGGTAGAGTTATAAGAAGAGCCCTGCGAAGAGAGGATAATCGTGATTAAATGATATTCTCCAGCGGCGAAGGCCCACAGCATCTGCACGTAGGCAATGGGAAGTTGTCGCTATTGCTGAGGATGCTCCTCACGTGGATGACACAGTTGAAGAGGTATTCCAACATGCTGAAGAAGTTGTTGATGATGCCGAGGGTTTTCCAGGCAGGTTGTGTGACCCATCAGTGTTGACTGCCTATCTTGATCATGTTGCAGTCATTGTTTGGAATTGAAAGATATTTATAGTTTTTAATAAATTATATTTCAATAAGTGTTTGTTATTATTGTTAAAATTATTTAAATTTTTTTTAGGAACATCTTGAATTGAAGTTATCCTCCCATGGAAGGAAGGTTCGGAAATATGGGAGGCATGCTGCTGAAATTGAAGGGCTAGTTGCTGGCACAGGATTAAGTTCTGTGATCGCATATTCATTAGACATTGGCAATCAGGGACTTATATCGACTTTTGTCGAGAGGTGAGATAAGGAAATGACCAGTTTTCATCTTCTAGTAGGAGAGATCACCATCACCCTCGATGGTGTGGCCTTTTTGCTTTATCTACCCATCATAGGTGCATTCCACTGCTTTGACACTCTTCATGTCGACGAAGCGGTGTTGATGTTGGTGGAGTTACTTGAAGTCACTGGAGATGAAGCTAGAGTCGAGACAGGATAGTGTCATGGGGCATACGTATGCCTATCGTGGCTACGAGAGATTTATCGTAGTAAATGTAAGGCCGAACACTGGACTATAGCAGCTCAAGCATATTTGTTGCATTTGTTAGGTTGCACTCTTTTTTCTAACAAGAGTGCAACACAGATGCATGTCGTGCTCTTGGACGCCTTCCGAGACCTCAGTCAAAGTGGAAGCTACGCATGGGGAGTTGCCGCCCTAGTGCATATGTACGATAATTTGAATGATGCTTGCAAGAGTGGTGGCAGACAACTTGCTGGATATATCACACTGTTACTGGTAATTGTCAATGATTGTTGTTTAATTGTTTTTAATATTTTTTTTACATGTTTATGTGAATTTTTTTTTGTTTTGATCAAATTTGTGTACTGTTGGATTTATGAGCATTTTTCATCTATTGTTGAAGCTTTTACGGACTCGGACTATGATGAAAGGTCATCACGTGCCTGCCGCTGGACATCTACAAAGGCATTACCAGCATCGATGTATCGAAAGCATCTACATCGACTGACGACTATTGATGTTTGTTGGATGTCTTACGGTGACCATCGTGTAGTTCAAGAGTTTGACCTCATTTCATGTTTTTCTGGACATATCCGATGGGGTCTCATTGTCGTCATACACCGACCAGAGAGGGTGGTGTGACAATTTGGGTATGTTCAGACGATTTTTCCACACTGTGCGGGTCCAAGATTGTGCTTCGAAGACATTGACGATAGATGGATGCATTTCTCTTACTACCTTGCACTGGTGGGCCAGATTTGTGTTGTGCCTGGACAATATGCATCGTACTACATGTACTGGTTCTACATGATTTCACATCCATTCCTGAGGCCGACACAGCCCGGTGATCCACCTAGACATCCACCTGTCATGCAAGATGAAACATATGTGGAACTAGATATGCCTGAGTTCTTGGTGGCGGCAACATCTATGGAGGAAGCACCTGTACAAGCACCTTCTGATGCGGAGCAGCCTAGACATGCAATGGTAACATTTTAATTCATGTTATTCTTAATTTCATTTAATTTAATTATGCAATATGGTAATACCTTATCCGTTGTTGTCAATGTCATAAGAGGCTTGTCAAGCAATTGCAGAAAGGTTGGAGCGGTTACTCAACCTAAAGGTAGTGACTGAAGGCACAGAAGAGCACACGAGGTCATGCAAGACTGCGTAAGGATTACTGGGGGTGTCACTGTGGATTGCAATGTATATGTGAGATCGCAACGAAGATGGCGCATTGATCATGCATGGAGACTATGTTTGTCATTTGTAGACTATGTTTATCATTTTATTTTGTTTGGCAACATTTTTATTTTACCAATTTTATTTGAATTGTTTTTAATATTACTATTGCCAAACATAAATCATTTAACCCTAAAGTGTAACACTAAACCCTGGTTTTCACGTCACAATTAACTCTAATAGCACACGTAAGACTAAATCCTAAGTAATATAGTAACCCAAAACAATGAACTTTAATGTAAGAAATAATTATATATTAATGTAGGACATTACAATGTCATCGAAACCTAAATGTCCACTCTTCACTTAAATCAATATAGTCTCCTTTCAACATTATCAAATTTCTGTACCGATGCATTCTACTAATATATAGAGTTGGCCACTACTTTGCCTCAGGATGACAATTCCTAGACCATAACAAAGCTAGAGGCGGTAACGGACAACGGTCTCTTAAATAAATCTGTTACACATGCATAAACAATTTCAAGTTATGATAACACAATTATTTTCATTAATTTAAAAACATCATTATGATGAATGTACCTGAACAAAATGATTGCCAAAGACGTGACCAATATATATTACGTGATGCACAGAAGAATCTGTTGGTGGTTGACTTCTAAAGAGAAAAAAACGTCATGCTTTGTTGCAGAGACAACGATACAAGGATTACATTTTACCTTGATGCAATGACATATCCCATGTTGGCTATATCCATCCACTTATCCATTGTAACCTGCATGAACCAGGTATACGGATGACATTTATTTAAACTAAATTTTAAAAAATCAAAACATAAATTACATACCATGGATAATCCATCAACAAGTATGGACTTCTTTAATTCCTCAAATTTGTCTATGCCACCAAAGAGGTTGATATACTCATAAGACCATTTGGCAAGTTCTTTAAGCAAATGGTTGCGCACCAACGACCATGAATCTTCACTCATACCTAATAACGCAACAATTGCACGATATCCACAGTTACCGTCAGCTTTCACATCCACAATGTTTTTAATGAAATCGTGAATGAACGAATGAAATTGATCCAACATCAGCATGGTCCTTCTTGGACTGGCCTGGTCAGAAGATGAAGAATTACTATTTGGCACAGAATGTAAAGCATCAACATACTCCCAGTAAGACGGGTCACATTTTGTTGATCTTTAGTGTTTGGTCATCGATTTCTTATGTGCACCTTTGGTGTTGACCTTTTTTGAAGGAGGACACATAGAGTTTAGATCAGGGTAAGCAATTTCCCAGAGTTTACTCTTTAGAGTTACTTTTCCACAAACATCAAGCTTCTCAAATTGCTTGGATATGGTTTTCATCTCTTCGGTTATGGTCACTTGGGGCTCATTTAACCCTTGGTCTGAAAAACTTAGCCTCCGCCAAAACATATGGATTGTCTCAAGTGGGATGGTATCAAGACTATATTTGGATAGCTCACATGCACATGGAAGACCGTGAGTAGTTCTCATCACACATCCACAACGAGAAGGGTTTTTCCAACATAATGTACACACTCATACGCAACAATAATTTGATTTAAAGCATACCTTGAAACCATGCCAAGTAACCTCTTGTATAAGGTAACTTTAAAAACATGTCTAACCACATGTGTACTTGTCTTAAAGGATGACTTAATTTCAGTGTGTTGCAGCGTGATCATGTTGTTCATGACTTTCTAAACACTACATAGGTCTCCAAGGCTATTCTGTAATATTCTTTTTAAAGCCCAATGAGCAGATTCAACCCTACATTTCAAATACACAAATCCCAATAAACAAATGTAATAATTAAAATCTATGAATTCATCAACCCTAATAAAAAAGCATGAACATTTTCATACCTGTTTGTTATCATGTTTCTTAAGTGCATCACCGTATTCATCTGGGCTTTAACAAATTTTTCCTTGTGAGGAATTATCCATGTTTTGTTAACATAGTCAACAAACATTGGCCAATGTGAACAAGAAATTTCAAACTTCTTAAGGCAATCATCAAACTGATGCTCGAAACGACAATCAACCAAACTTCTCCAAGCATCCATGACATACTCCCATGCATTTTTTTTACCAATTAGGGATCTACATTTTGCCTTGACATTCTTGTCGATGTGAAACCTACACAACAAATTATTACACTTAAGGAATACAATTTTCACTGCATTCATCAATGTTAGGTCTCTGTCGGTCACAATAACTCTAGGGAGGGCATCACGTCTTAGAAAAAGATCTCGAAACCGTTCTAGAGACCAGACCACATTATTTACACGTTCTCCCTCCAAATATACAAAACCAGCAGAGAATGTCATCCTCGTTGGTGTCACACCAACAAAGTCAAGTAACGGGAGTTTGTACCTGTTTGTTTTGTAGGTACTATCTATCAAAAACACCAAATTACATGCATTGCATAACTTCACTGCATTAGGATGACAATAGAAGATATCACGTCCAACATCTTTGTCCTTTAATCTATGCAAATGATATAATGATCTCGTTCAAGAAGCTTCATTAGATGTTGCATTTCACTATCACTACCTCTTATGGAAGAACGGTATGCACTTCTTGCATTGTATATTTGTTTGATTGTTGTACAGCTATTGGCATTGTGCTCCTTCAACGTTAGTAGAATGTTTCTTGATTTCACCATTGAATTTTTCATATCAGCAATAATTGTCTTCTCATCATTAGTCAATCAACCAGCGTATGAATGTATAACTAATGACTTGACCAATTCATGATTGTGACTCCCACACATTAATTTCACCATCCAACCTTGCCCTCCAACCAGTGGTTTCCCACGAAGCTTAAAGGGACACCCACATTTCCTACTGTCAGTATCTCTTCTGACAAAATCTTTCTTCCTAGACCTATACTGACCATTCCTTTCACAACCAATTAATACAAATGAAGTATTTCCTCTCATACCAGTGTTTGTGTTTGAACTCATAATACCGCCTCAAATCCAATTTCATAAGCGACTGATCGAGTCCACTACAAAACATCATCTCGGGTAGCAAACACCTACAATGCAAGTCACACAATTTTAGTCTTCAAAGGGACATTCATTTATTAATTTAATAACAATAAATCACATTATTACCTAAGAAGTATTGAACACATCAGAACAATCAGCATATTCTTCTTCATTCATGTCAGCTTCGTCTTCATTTTCATCATTCATATCAACTTTTTCAAACATTATATTGTCATACATCCATTGATCTTCGTCCATCTTAACAACACATACACATGCAAAATTTTCAACATCACAAACAAACAACCCCTAACCGCACCATACATATACTATCACACAAAACCCTATGTAATTTTTTACTACATACCATTTTATAAACATTAAAATTGATAACCCTATATATTAAAAACCAATAACATCAACTTTTTATACTTACAATTCATAATCATATAATACATAAAAAATTATAACCACAACATATGTAGTCAAATAAATTATTTTATTCAACTTAATTTTAATTCATCAAATAATTACTACAGAAAACAATCAATTTTAGACCATAAAAAGTCAAATAAATTATCCATAAATTACAACTATAAATTATCTTACAATTCATACCATTTTTAAAATATAAAAAAAAAGTAACTACAAATTAATTATCAATCTACACTTCTTTAAAAACATTTAAAATAATAATATGAATTATATTTCAAATAAACATATAAACAAATAAGTTTTATTTAAAACAATAAATACTAATATATTGATAATTTAAAAAAATTTAAAATTTCTTTTTATTTAAAAAAAGTTAAAAATCTGTGTAAACCATACATATGGTTAGTAATCTGTATGGTTTATACGGATTAAGTAATTTGTATGACTTATACGAATTATCTAATCCGTATAAATCATATGAATTAAGTAATTTGTATATTTTAATTTAACTTACAGATTGCATCCGTATAGAACATACGAATTATGTAATCCATAAGTTATGTTAAAACTTACGAATTACTTAATATGTATGTTATGCAAACACAAAAATTTTATGACATACCTTCGATTGACGTCCATTAATAACCAAACCAACCACCGCAACAATCACCACCGACAAACCTTCGTAACACTTTCACCTCGACCGAAGCGGCACCTCTCTCAACAATGAAAAACTAACACGAAAGGGAGAAAGCGAAGAACAAAGTGTAGCAGCGTAAATGAAAAAAGCTTTGAAACCAACTCAAAAAAGAAGAAGAAAGCACAGGGACATTTACGGAATTAATTAAAATTGCTGGGTGCATAAGCAATAATATTGGTGCACCTAGCAACACCTGAGAAACAAGGATGGTGGCCCTAGAGGCCCATGGAATGGGATTCTTGGGCTTAGATTTATTTGTATCTTGGCATGTTTTTTCTTACCTTCTTTTTGCTATCCGCAACGTTGAAAATATTTTTCTGAACTTTTTACAAAGATATCTTTAACCGAAACTAGTTTTCTTTTTAAATTATGTTCAATTTCATATGTAACCATTCCGTCAAGATCTTTTCATTAGTTGGGGAAGAGTATGCAAGAATAGATTTTTTTAGGAACAATGTAAAATTAGACCAAAACTAGTTCTCATTATGCATTTTAGTTAAAGTAAAATGAAAATTAGTTTTCTTTTTGTATTTTTTTCTTTAAGATTTTATCCATATTTTGTTCATACAATGCTCACGCGATAATAACATATGTGGGTTTATCATATATATATATATATATATATATATGGGGAATGGTTCGAATAAGCGAAGCATAGTGTGCATTAGACGAAAATTCCTCTCGTAAAAAAAAATCCATCTTATAGAAATGATGGAAACATAAAAGATGGAAATAAAAAAGGGATTTTTTGAATTAAAATAAAGTATAAGAGTCTAAAAGGTGTGAGTTTCACATAATCTGCCCTTTATTTATCTTCTCATCCACCCTATCTTCCTCCTGCCAAACAAGGCATTATTGTGGTTAACAAGGTCTTCTGATGGTAAAACTTTGAGTGGGTATACAATGCTCCAAAAGGAATCAGCTATCAGAATAGAAAGTTTGACGGGTTAACTAGCTTCTAACAAAAAATAAATTAACCATTTTTCATGTCAAATAAACTTAAAATATATTTAAATAAGAAATTAAATAAATTAAAATGACGCATGACAACATATAAAAATAAGATTTAATTATATTTTTGGTCTTTCAAGTATTATACTTATGTGATTTTTATTTCTTGGGTACTAATTGTGTCAATTAGGTCTTTTATATATCATAACTTGGGTAATTTTAGTCTTTTAAGTTTTGATTTAGCTAATTGGATTTGTCAGATGTCATGAGATTTAATAAACAAACATCATTTTCCATTAATATATATTAAAATCACAAAATTATGAAACATGAAAAATTCAATTGGTACAATTAAAAATAAGAAGATTAAAATTATACAGTTGCATACCCAACAAACTAAAAATGTATTTAAGCCTAAAACTAATGTGAGATCTAATAATGTTGCTATTAAAAAGACAAATCAATATAAAAACAAAAAGTTAATGAATTAAATTGAATAAAAAGTTCGAGAATAAAATTAAAATTGAACCATTTGGTCAATAATCAAACAATGAAGAGTCAGTCGAGTAAGTCACCAACAAGTCTAGTACTTAGGGTGATCCATATTAACATATTGTCCGTCATCTATAAGGTCGATCACATTAACTGACTTATCCTCACATAATAATTTTTTTAGCCTAAAGAGTTTATGAGCCACAAATTTGTGAACCGAATATAACAGGATTCTAACCCATTCCCACACGTGACCAAAACACATTACGTAAGAGAGTAGTTATACACGTTATCCCTTGAAAAAGGTGGGAATGGTTACAAGACCATTCCTCAAGATACCTATCATGGACAGGGGCTAACAACCTCTACTTGACATAATTATTATGCTTTAGGGTTAGTTGATAGGGAAGAATAAAAATTGAAGACGAATGATTTGTCCTAGTTAATGAGCCAGATGTGGGTGAATCTTAATTTAATATGAATTTCGGGAAGACACACTTAATAAATAAGCATAATTTGTCCTGGTTGTGCTTAGGTCATACTTGCTTAGATTTTTTTAACTCTTAGCATATACACTCTCACTTTTCAATATGCATGTTTTTTTTACTAAGAATGAGTTTCTAGGATGAACAAAGCCAACTTTAAAATTGTAACGTGTTTTATACTAAACTAGAAGTAAATAAACTTATACTATCTTTGATATTTGGAGAATAAACTCAATTTTATGATATATTTGATTACACTCAAAAATATGTTCATACATTAAAATTCTACCTGAAAATACATATATGTAAAAATAAAAAGTATTTACGTAAGCGTTTTTTAATCTTGAGGCTTGTGTTCCGAAACCTGCTAATCTAAACTATTAGCCAAAAAAAAAACTTGAATTATCTTTTTAAACTTGAAAAGTGTAAGATAAACATGCATATTACCTTCATAATTCACACTAGTTGGAAACATGCACTGCGTGCTTCACTTACCAATTTTTATAGTTTTAAATTAAAAATAAAAATAATTAAAAGATGTAAATAAGTCATATCGGAGGATTTGTTCTTTCTAATAATTGTATTTGAGGAGTTATTTTTTCTTATAATTTTTTGATTCAAAGATGATTTTTAGAATTAGTTAGAGGATAAAATGCTATGAGAAAATGTGTATAGCAAATAAGAATAATTGCATTTATTTTTTTGAAAAATAAAAATAATATTGGGTAGTTTTTAAGATGTGTCTAGGTGTGGGTTGGTTGAATTGAAGAAAGTAATTATAGCTAGCGTGTTCGGAGGTCGATTCAGGTCAATTTTGATCAAATTCAAAATTCAATCTAATCAAATTTGATCAGTTTGATTCACGGTTTTCACAAATTTTTTTTGAACCATTCATGAATGATTTTGTTTGGTTCAGGCCAACGGGTTACCCATTTAAATTTGATATTTTTCTTTTCAGAATGACTATTTTATATCATGATTCATCTAAATATTTATTACAATTAACACAATATTATTAAATGTCTAAAAGTAGTAAAATTGATTCATTTAATACCACCAACATAATATTCTAAAATAGACTAATACAAATTAAAACAAAAATACTCTTCAACAACATGTACTATAG
The DNA here is from genome assembly GCF_000004515.6 of Glycine max. Lineage (NCBI taxonomy): Eukaryota > Viridiplantae > Streptophyta > Magnoliopsida > Fabales > Fabaceae > Glycine > Glycine max. The sequence continues at coordinate 29,622,835 of NC_038255.2, forward strand.
TAGTCTGAATCACAACTATTTCCTACAAACTAATTGTTTGCAATAACTAGATTTGCTGAAACAAATGAGCAAAATATGATACATTAATATTATAAATATGAAAAAAGGTAAAACAAATAACAATGCACTTGAAAGTAATATCTTAAGAAGTTTCAAAACTAGTAGTCCCAACACTTGTAGTTTCAATACTTTGAATCTCAATATTAGTAGTATTTAAAACCAAACCAAACAACTCTAAAATTTTTTTGATTGGTTTTGATGGATTTAGTTTGCTTTTGATCAAATCTATAAATATAAACTCATGACCTAACTCATATATGAACAATTTTGATCAGTTCAGTTCAATTTTGATCCAAATCCATAAATGATCCAATCCAAACTATTTGGATTGATTTTGATCAATTCAGATTCATAGACGACCCGTACCCGTGAACACCCCTAGTTATAGGAATAAAAAATAAATTTGAAAAGGTAATTTTAGGAACAAAATGGGAAAAGAAGTATATATATATATATATATATATATATATATATATATATATATATATATACTAAAACATCTTTTTTTTATTAATAGTATAAAACATAGATAATTGTCATCTATAATCTATAACAATTGAGAAAGGGAATACCAATTGCCACACTCACATTGTCAGGCTTCATAACAACCTTATTTCAACTTCTTTCTCTCTTTTTTTTTTTATTTTCTATTTTGAAAACATATTTTTTTTGAAATTACTAGGATAAATATTGGTATTCACAACATCCCAACTTAACTCGGTCACTAAATTTGTCCAATAAATTTTCATTCACTTGAAATTAAAATAATTATATACACAAATGATTCTCTCATCACCATTGCGTTCTCTTTCTCAATTATCTCTCATCTCTCAATGCATAATACGCGCTTCATTTCTATACATCTTTATTCCTCTACATCCCATAACACCTTCAATCAAAATTTAACTCATTGAAAGAAAGTATTTTCAATTTGTTGAACGACACCTGTGCTTTTAGTAATTATATGTGATTCCAAATCATTGAAGGTATTAATAATGTTGTGCGAGTGCTTACTATTTTTTTCTATAAAAAATATACTCATTGATCAATTACTTTGAGATCTCCCATGTAGCCATTTATTTTTCTTTCTCTCATGCCAGATTAGTTGCTTCAATTCATGAAGGAAAACATTTTCATTTCACTACATTTGCATGGGACTCTAGATCAGTCAAGGTATCAATTTCAAACCAATTATTTGTTTTACTCCCGGCTTGCATTAGAAAAAAGATAATAACTCCCTTCGTTGATTCTTTATAAATCCTTTTGTCCCATCTTTGTTGGTCAATTTTTGTTATTAGCATCTTATTTATTTATTTTACATAATTTTGATATGTGTATGCAAATATGTATTTGATTTAGGAAAGAGAATTTCTTATCAGGCAAACAAATTTGAGTAACCTTTCTTATCTTAAATATTGAGTAATCATTCTTATCTCTAAAATTGAGTATCCACTCTTATATATATGTTTTATTCTTTTATTCTCCGGGTGTTATGAAGTGATTAGATTAATTGATAATTTAGGTGCTTTAAAAAACAAAGAGATTGAAAAGAAAATTATGAAGAGAATAAAAAAGTTCAGACAAGCGTGGAAAAAAATTCTTACATTTTATAGTTTTTTTTGTTTTTTTCTTACCTTATGCTCTTCTTCTTCATGTTATTTTATAGAATTTTTTTTTATAAAAATTAAGATAATATTTCACTAATTATTAAACTTAAATATTTTTAATATTACTAAAATACAATAGACTACGCGTAATAAAAAAAATAATATAAGAAATAAAAAAATCAACCTATATTAAAAAAAAATATAAAAATAAAATTAGTACACAGATCAATTAAAAAATATTTTAAATATAAAAAATAATATAATGCAACATAAATGCTATCACACAGGCATCTTAGTGTCCGCTAATTATTAATAGTGATAGATAATTCAGTTCAAAATAACCCTATCCTTCACGTCTCATCACTTTTAATACTCATAGTGATATCCATATAGATCAAACAATTAAGAGAGCATCTTAGAAAAAAGCGATACCGAGATATAACCGTGTAACTAAAAAGCATCATCGCACGAAGAATCCCTAGGATTGACGGCACGAACCTGACCATTTATGCGTCTTGAATGAAATTACATTGTTGAATGTGCACAGCTGTTTACTTCCAAAGTGTATAAATGGACAGATGCAGCATCCAAGGATATTGCATGCTATTAAACGGAAAATGAACCCTTTTTGACAATTGAAAAGCAATGTAAGCGAAACGTATATTTGCATCCTCTGTGACCTGTGTCTAAATTAGGAGTTTATAATCAGGAATAAATTCAGAAATGTATTGAAGGGAGTTTTTTTTTTTTTACATATCTTACTTCTAATAAAAAAATATTTAATAAATAATGGGTTTCACAAATTTTTTTTTGAGTTTAAGGATAATTTGACATTATCATATTAAATTAAGATTGATATGAAGTAATTTTATAAAAGTAACATATTTTTCTTCATATTTATTATTAATTTTATGTGTTAAAATGGACATAATTAAGATCCACTATCATAAGGAAATTAAGCAAACATAAACTCATCACCCTACTTTTATTATTTATTTTCTTTTATTGATATTTTTTAATTTTTATTTGTCTTTTATTCTCATATTTCCTTATACATAGGTTATATAAATCAGTTTGCGCTCTTCATTGCTCCATTCCATCTCATTTGAATACTCTCCTCTCATGAAGTGTTGGACTTCCCTCTACTAATTAACATGCATCTGGTATATTTTCTTCTTGTATTTTTATTATCAACTGAATGGTTTGATTCAATATCATAAACCAATTTTAAATATGTAAGGGATCAAATTATACTAGTATAACTTTGATAATTATCATATTATTTTTATAATTTGATATGAAAGTGATTTTTATTGATCCAATTGTTGAATTATATCTATATATTATCAAAGATCGTTTGTGTCAAATTTTATCAAAATTAAACAACAACAAGAAAGTAATTAAATTATCCATATTTTAGTATATTTTGAAATGTTTATATTACGTCGATATTAATTTATACGAATGAGGTAGTAAATGATTTTAGATTAGTATGAAATTTTGCATACATGATCCATGTGAAAGAAACTTAATTTTAATCCAATGATGAGTTTTAAAAAAATATTATTCAGTTGAAAGTTATAAAATGATTTAATAGTTATTAAAATTATATCGATATAATTTGATCTCTCATCATATATATTGTCTTCAAAATTCAAACAAGTTTTTAACATGCATATGACATATTCTCTTATACTTTTAATATAAAATGAATTATTTAAATTAATGTTTTATCTTTTTTGAATCTATCATTTTTAATATCTTTATATTTAACTTGAATTTAATATTTTAATTTTTTTTATCAATAATTAAAAATAATAATATATCACAATATGAATTATTTATCATAAATGTAAAATATAGTTAATTATAGTTTTTAATTATAATATAATTTATATATGTAAAATTATTTATTTATTATAAATTTTAGTTATATAAAATAATCATATACATTGTATAATGCATACTTGCATAGACTAAAATACTAGTAAAGAGTCTTGAAGGGAGGAGGTCAATGTGAGTTGACACTTTTTTGATAAATTTAATTACATTATATAATAAATACATAAATACTAAATTCACGAAAAAAATACATCATTATGGTAAAATTAATTCTGTTACACTATTGCATCTGAACAAATTCATTTTTTTTTTTTACTATGATACCTAAAAATAGAATAAAATCAAGAGTAGTTCTATTTTATGCCAGCAGCAGTTGAGAAGTGTAGTATATAGGACGGGTATGCGGCTAAATTCAACAAACCGTTTGTGTACCTTTGACCGTGATGACTTAATTTTGTAAAGACAAATCCTCATCAAGTACAACTGGAACAAACCATATATATATAAATATATATATATATATATATATATATATATATATATATATATATATATATATATATATATATATATTCCAATTATAGAAACATGAGTCAGAGACATAACTATGTGCCCCTAACGTCACAAATCCTGGCTCCATACAACTCCCATAATTCATACCCCATAAAAGATAAGAGTACAAAAAAAAAAAAAAAAACAAGAAAGAAACAGGAAGTTACTGTTTCTCAAGAAGAATCACATTGAGGACACAATTACAGCATTAAAAGTTATATTGTGTCCACACTGGCACATTAAATATATTATTTTGAGATTCATGGTTTCTTCTTTGAACAAGTTGAACAAAGAAATCATATCATGGCTTCTTGGAATTCAGTTCCACTCCATGTCTCCTATGAAGTTCTGGGTTGGGTTGCTTTTGCTTGCTGGTCTATCAGTTTCTACCCACAAGTCATTTTGAACTTTCGCAGGAAAAGGTACCACTAGCCAAAAAGGCAATGCTTTTTCTTATCATCGCTTATACTTTCTGTGTAATTTTTTTTTTATCAATTCTTATCTTGTAACTTTTTTCCCTTTATTTTATTTTTATGTTTTGATTTTCCATTGTGGTGTAGTGTGGTGGGGCTGAACTTTGATTTTGTGATGCTGAATTTGACGAAGCACTCCTCCTATCTCATATACAATGCTTCTCTGTACTTCAGTTCTGCTGTTCAGAAGCAGTACAGAGACAAATACGGTCAGAATGAGGTTTGTTCCTTTATTTTGCTATATATATATATATATATATATATATATATATATATATCCACTTTTCTTTATGGAAGCTAAATTGATTAATCAATTATTCAGTTCGTGCTATAGTGAAAAGGGCAATTTGTGTTTGTCACTATGCACTATTCCTATCGTGATATGTTTGATAATTTGATATGCTTGTGTTGGTGACTTCAAGTCCGTTGCGTTGTTATTTGGATTGTCCGCTCTGGCTCTTGCGAGCGGCCTACACGGTTTTTTCTTTAATAAGCATTTTGGTCTTGTCCTTTGGCTCTAGAAGTAGGCCTAGGCCACACATGGGGCCAACATGCCCTCTAAATCTCGAAAAGGCTTTTTAAAGACAAAATGGTTAAGACTCTGAGAGGTAAAGCAAACAATACCTCGGATGCAAGAACTAGAAAACTTGGGGCTGGAATAACTTGTAAATTAATCTTTATGATTGATATCTTTGTTCTTGGTATATGGTGTATATTCTATCAAGCTTCAGGCATATACAACTTATGGAAGGCTAGAAGTTTTTAGAAGTTGTCGTGTTCCTAAGTTCTAGATTTAAAAATGCTCAAAATGTTGATGGTTAGAATGTTGAACAAGTCACAAGATAATATGAATATATTCATTGATTTAGAAAAGATCACTCTTTTTCTTTTCCTTGTTGAATAACTATATGATGATATATCTGCATAAATTCATTAGCTAAAGTCCATTCTGCTTCATTTTTTATTTATTTCAGATGATACCCGTGGCAGCAAATGATGTTGCTTTCTCAGCCCATGCTGTTCTGTTGACAGCAATTTCCTTGTTCCAGATTGCAATCTATGATGTTAGTGCTACATTCCCTTTAATTGGGCTTATTGTTCTTGCAATGAATTTATGATTAACCAAAAAGAGGTTATTTTTCATGTAGCGGGGAAGTCAGAAAATCTCTAAAATCGCTTATGGAATCCTCCTTGTTACGTGGACCACTGCAGCAACGTGTTTCTTTGTAGCATTGCACAATCATCACTGGCTCTGGCTAATCTCAATATTCTCGTATGTTTCCTGTTTTCATTTGTTGCATGGTTAATTGCATTAATTTAGCTTCTTATTGTGGATTATTAACCAATTTGCATAGGAGCATCATAAGACCAAGTTTTTTCCGCATGCCATTGTTATATATGCGTCCTGACTCCTGAATGATGAATGTTACAAAATTTCTTTCTGACTTTTGTTGAAACTGGTCAACTTGCAGTGGCATCCAAGTTTGTATGACGATTATAAAATATATTCCTCAGGTTAGGATCTATTCAAATTTGTAAGGTTTTCTTTTAATTTTATCTCCTCTTGAGTTTATATTGATGCCTATGATATTCAATTTGATTGCTAAGATATAAATTAGCTGTTTGAACTAGGAATCTATAAGATTATGCTAGTCTTATCAACAATAAAGTATATTTTGGAATGTAAATATTACATATGCATTTGAGGATTGTTAATCATACTTCTTTTGCCATAAAGTGAAACGATTTTTTGTTGACACATGCTAGCCAGAATCTTATCCCAAGTAATAAAGTGTTATGAATATAGGCAGTGATGAACTTTATGAGAAAAAGTACAGAAGGCTGGAGCATTGTTAACATTCTACTGGACTTTTCTGGCTCGATAGCTAACTATGCACAAATGTCTGTGCAATCAATCGATCAAAGTATGTCATCTCTTTTACCAAAGGTTCTTCTTGTTCTATTTATAGTTGAATTGATTAACATAGTTTTCAAATTCCATCTTTGATGTCCAGATTCATGGGTGAACTTCTATGGAAACATAGGAAAACTATTGCTATCCCTGGTATGGGTCATTCTTTTACTGTATGAAAATACAATTGATTTCTTTCTGCAAGAAATTTTACTCGTTACATTGTTATTCTAATTCAATAGTTTTTCTACTAATACAACATTGTTATTGACGGAATAAACAATTAATTGTAGGTGTCTCTATTCTTTGACATCCTCTTCATGTGCCAACATTATCTGTTATACCCTGAAAAGAAACGCAAATTAGAGGGATCCCCTGAACCTGATAATGCTAAGTCTTCAGATCGACCATTGTCCGAGAATGTCTAAGATGTAACTTATTTCATAATCTCTCTAGTAATGAACTCACTCTTAGTTGATCCTTTTCCATGGCACAGATCATATGCATATGCTAGAGGCTTTTAACTTTTAAGCCCTATGTTTATTTGTAAGCTTCATGGAAAATTTCAATACTCGTAAATGCTGTTAGTGTATAAACATAGAAATACCAAATTAAAAGTTATTATTGTCCTTATCATTTTCTTCTTTAATCTGAGAGTACTTGTTTGTTAGACCATAGCGGCTGACTCTAGGGTATGAGACCCTACAAATTTTATTTAGGATCATTTTTTTTTATCTTCGTACACCATCCTCAAAATAATATTGGTGGATGTTAGAGATGATAATGGTTAAAATTTGGATATAGTTGCTAGGATATGTGGGTTCTTTTTTGTGTTATTGGGCCTTAAGCCCATATATCTTAAACTCATTTGTACTTATATCTAGGGAATTACTTTTAGCCCCGACCTCATTGCTATTCGCTCCACCAACATTTTCAATTTTCAAAAATATCCTTCTCCACATTGTATAATGAAATCGCACTTTCGTTGCATTAGTGGGGATGCAAAAAAATTGCACAAAGGAAGTATGATTCCATTGTGTAAAAAGGGTGCAAAAAACAGTTAACGAAAATATGATCCCGTTGTGTTTTTGTCAATGGAATCATGTTTCCATTATATATATGTTCTTTTGACCCCCACTTAATCCAACAGAAACACAATGTTGTGTTGCTAAATATCCATGTGAAAATGCAATTCCATTATGGCAAAAAAGTGTGTAGTGGTGGATGTGCATAATGGCACAGTGATGGTGGATAGGAGTTGCGTGCACAGAGCCTCAAAGGTTGAGGTCGTTTGTAGTGGCACAATGATGGTGGAGAGGAGTTGCATGAGGAGCCTCAAAGGTTGAGGTTGCACGTGCAAGGGATGTTGTGCATAGGGGCTTTGTGTGGTCCAGGGTATGTCATGTGCATGGTGCATGATGATGCATGACAATGATGGTGGAGATTGGTGGCGATGCGTGGTATGGAGGTGATGTGATAGGGTGGTGCAGCGTGGAGGTGTTTGGTGGTTATAATGGTTGCACGACTATCATATGGGGGACGGGTGGAGTCGTTGTTTTGGATCTGGTTGGGGATTGGGTGAGAAGAAGGTGGGGGGGGGGGGGGGCGACTGATAACGATTGTCAATCACTCCAAAACAAATAAAATTAGGAAATTTTGCAAGACAAGATTAACTTAGCTTGAATCAAAGATACAATTCATTTGGGTTCCTACTTCAATTCAATTATAAACAGCAGGGGGAATTTCAACCAATAACTTGTAGGCAATGTAAAGGAATGCGAAATCACAAAAACAGAAATGAAGGAATAGAACAAATGGAACAGAACAAAAACAGAATACAAATTAGGTTGAATAACATTAATCTAATTCACCAAACCAATGCAAAATGAATTATCATAGTTCTACAAAGAATGATCATGTTGTGAAAGTTCAAACAATGCCATTAGAGTTAGTTAAATCGAATTAATCCCTAAATTCATTGAAATCACAAATTAGGTTGAAATATCATCCAAACAATCTGTTATTAAATTTCTCAATTAGGAAATAAATCCATAACCTAATCCATTTCTAATCCTAAGCATATTCATAATCATGAAAATCGAAAATCAGATTGAAGAAAAAGATGAACATTCACACAAAATAGAATTAATAAACTAGAACTCAAATGAAGCATTGCTTAGAGTGGATCCATGGATTGATTGAGTGTTTAGCCTTTCATGATCATCAACAATGAAAGAGCCACAAAATTTGTGTAAGAAAAAGGAAGAACATAAGTGAAAAGAATAAGGAGAATGAAGAACAATTGAGAGAAAAAGAAAGAAAAAAGTTTGATCCTAAATCTTGCACAACAAGTTTCTAAAACTATTTTTGTACAAATGAAGTAACTAACCAACTAAATAACTAACTTCTACTAATATATACAGTGACTACTCAGAAGGAAGGGATGGGCCTAGATTAGGCCCATCTAATCTATCTAATTAAACTAATTACATGAAGCAAAGTCCAAATTTGCAGCCCAATTATTTCAGTGCAGAGGTTCTGACTTCCAAGTCCAATTTAACCCTTAAAATGGAAGAATTGCCCAAACGTATTTATGAAACAATTGAAGCTCTTTCTCTTATCTTTCCAAGGACTACTCACATGCTCCATTTGGAGTTCTGTAGTGTCCTCTAGGCCCTACACAAGACAAATAGGTCAAGTAAACACAAGAATTCGAAAATAAGCAACAATTATCAACTAAGACCAATCATTTGCCTAAGACCAAAACTGAGTTAAGGTGAGAAAATAAGGGTCAAAGATATGTCAATTGGGATAAGAATAGAAAATACTAAACTAAAAATGCTCAATCAGGGGTGTAGGAATGGGTGAGAAGATTAGGGAAGAGGAAAGGGCAAAATAAACTTTTCCATGGGAAGGTCAGGGCCAATAGCAAAGGAGGAAGGAGCCAATAGCAGTTCCCTTTATATCTATTAGCCAATCAATGAGGAAAGAGTGACAATTATTTTTTTTTTACTAAACAACATGGTATCTAGAGCTTAAGGTTATGATTGGAGTGTTGCTGCTTCTTGCAACTGTCTACCGTCGTTGAAAATTTTCCCGACAAGTTTTCAAGCCGATCTTCTTTCGTCGGGTGCATCTTTCCTCAATGTATCTATTGGTATAGGTTTTGTTCTTAGAAACCCAAACATGTGGTTCCACATGCCTGTCTCATTGTCTACCTTCTTTCATCTTGTCATACCCTAATTTCGTCCAGGGACTATTGCTTGATGACATGCAACCTTTGATTGACTGCTTCGAGGTACTTGGCACCCTTTGCTGCACAATATGTGAAGTCCCGAGACGTGCCAGAAATCAAAAGCAAGCGTTGTTACGCAATCCGTGAAATTCCGTAACGTGACGGAAATCAAAAGGAAGTATTGTTACGCAATCCGTGAGTTTCCGTAACTTTTTCGAATGCTAAAAAAGAGTAATTACATGATCCGTAAGGTTTCGTAATCTTACGAAAAGAAAATAAGTATCATTACGAAATTCGTAAAGTTTCGTAACGTGACAGAAAAAGAATCACCAAAAAAAAGTAAAGGGGGGTGTATTTAGTAAAATGGGGGATGCAAATAGTAATTTTCGAATCTGGGTCCTTCTAGAGGTTTCTGGGCAATTTCTTACTTAGGGTGGAAGCAACCTAGCTCACCTGGGCGAGCTAGGTGGCAACCACCTCCCCCGTTTTGTTAAAAAATGGGCTTCCGGGGCATCCGGGACACCCGTAATGCTTCCGTAAAATTCTCATAACCCTAAATAAGCATATTTCACTTAATATGGGTGAGAAGGAAGAGAAAAAAAAGAAGAAAATCAAGTCCTATAGGCTTTCGTAAATTACGAAAGAAGGAGGGTGAACTTATCAAAAATGGGGGGGGGTGCAAATAGCAATTTTGAAATTTTGAAATTTCCAGAGTATTTTCGAAGCTGGATTGCTTCTGGAGGAAGCAACCCAGCTCACCTGGGCGACCTGGGCGGCAACCTCCTCCCCCTTTTTCCTATAAATAGGCTGAAGGGGGCTGTTCTAAGGGTCCCGGATCCCCCTGGTGATGTATTTTATCTGTTTTGGGTGAAAAAAATCGTTTCCGTGAAGAAAATCCAAGCCGAGGCGCTTCTGTAACGCTTCCGAGATGTTTCCATAAGCAAATCCGTGAAGGTTTTCCTCCGTTATTCACCGTTCTTCCTCCGTTATTCACCGTTCTTCAACGGGCAAGTTTCCAAATCTGAGACTTTTAATTCATTTCTTGTTTCTTGGCTTTCATTTTTATTTCGTTCAAATTCGGTTTCTTTTCTTCCGTTTTTGACGAGCTTTAACCGATCGTTTAAGCCGTTTTCTCGCCTAATAATAATAAAAAAATTTTCCACCGATCATTTGAATTGTAATATCCGTTAATTTCTGTTAAAATGAAATCCGACCGTTCGGTCATGCCGTAACCACGTTGGAAACCAAAAAGAGGTAAAATAATAATAAAAAAATCAAAAAATACTTTTTAGTAAAATAAAGCGAAAAAATCAATCAGACGTTTCTATTTGGGATTTCTCTTTCTTAATTGAATTGACTAATAACTAAAGTGAAACTAAGGCTAAAATCAACCCGCAAAGTCAAGCTCGTCCACAAAAAAGTCACTAAAAAAGGATTTGAAAGTTCAATATCTCAGTTTTTATTACCAAGTAAATGGATCATTTTTAAGGTCCAACGCCTTAAAATGACCACCTTCCAAGTAAAAAGAATCGCTTGATTCACCCTTAAAAAAGGACTACGTAGGTATGATTTCCTCTTCGATGGAGGGTACGTAGGAGCAAGAGCCCCGCTTTTGTCGACTTCAAAAATAAAAAAGGAAATAAAAGGTAAGATAACACAATTTCACAATTCTAAAAAATGAGGCTGTTGTCCTTTGAGACAAACGTGAGAGGTGCTAATACCTTCCTCAAACGTAAATACAACTCCCGAACTTAGAATTTTCGTTTTGACCGGTTTCCTTCGGTTTTTTCGACGTTTTCCACAAATAAACGTTGGTGGCGACTCCGCGCATCTTTCCTCCTTTGGAAAGCGCACCCGTGAGCCTCGCCTCGCTCGCCTGCAAAAGGGCATGTTGCGACAGTTGGCGACTCCACTGGGGACTATTTTTTGTGAGTTAGGCCTATTTTAAGGAATTGTGGAATCGTGAAACTTTGTGTGTGCATTTGTTGAACTGTGTAAAATGTAATAACTGCTGTCTTTTCCACATTTTTACACTACATTCTAAAGCACCTACGGGTTTGAGTAAAAAAGGGACCCTATACCCGGGTTCATGGGAATCTAAGGAGTGGAGGTGAATCTATGATCATGCTAGGTCTTCGACTTGCTTGATAATAATGAAACCTCATCTAGAGCTTTCTCTCTTTATAATATGTTGTCGCTGGTATTCCATACCGCCACAATATTATTATCTTGAGTGATGATATCTCTAGAAAACAACCATGTGAGTTATGAATCGTTGGGAGTAGTTATTAGAGACCCCTAGATATTATCCTATAGGTCCCTAAAATAGGGACACGAAGTGAACACGCTGCGTGCTTTTTAAACACTGTCATGCATATAACCTGAAGGTCATGTACGCCTTTGTTGTATGATTATTTGAGGATATTGCCATGCTGTGTAAATCCCCCTGTTGCGCTTTTGCGCATCTACATCATGTCGTCACACATGCGTTGTATGTGGGTCTCGTCTTTTGTCGATGGAAGTCGGAAGATCCATATCGTCTTCTTAACTGCACACATGGGGCACTGCGCCCCCAAATGCGCAAGTAAGGAGAGATGATTTTTCGGGCCCTCATGTCTGTAAATGCATTCACATCATGCATCGCATAAGCATCTCTTCATGGCATCATAATGAACATAATTGTTCCTGCATTTGTCCGTTATCATATTCCAGCATCACATTTTGCATGAGTCATTGTATCATCATGCATATGCGTTCAACATACTTTTTGTTCTATAAACTACATACCTTTTATTTTCATGTTCGCTCATCCTTGTATTTTTCTCTGCAAAACAAAAAAGGGAAAGCGTGAAAATTCATGCTGCATTCTTAGTTGCATATATTCGATACCATGAGCCAACCATGTTGGGATCATAAACCCGTTTCACTTAAAAACAAAATGATTGAACATGGTACCTAATACATGGTTAACTAAGAAAAGATATTTCTTCGGGCATCTCAATTTCATAATTACATTTTCCATGCATAGCATGTGTATTCCCGAGTCTTTCATCTCTATGAAATGTTGTCGAAGTATTGGCGATCAAATTGTCATTCTTTGGATTATGGGGTTGAACCAAGCTCATGCTTTTACGAAAAGGTTCATCAAGTCAAGTTGAAGTATGGAAGTAACCATCTTGCAAAAATTGGGGCAAAAGATGGATCGTGTTACATCATTGCTTCGTCTACTGCCAAACACGTGTAGGATTGTTGATATCCTTGTTACTTCCAGCTTCACCTTGACAAAGATGTCATGGACCATGTTGAAAATCTAAATTGATTCAACCCCATGTCCTGCGTAAAAATTCGCAATACTTCAACTATGCATCATTCGTATATATCCATGCTTTTCATTGGTTGCATTGCTCATTACATTCTTTCCTTGAAAAATAAAATAAAATGAACTTAATCATTGTTATAAAAAAAAAGGAACACGCTTTACGGCGCCCTTACCGAACCTGTGCTAGAGCTAGAGTAATGGGTGAAGTAGAGGAGGTGCAAGAGCAGATGGAGGCCGACATGGAGGCCATGAAAGAGAAAATGGCCACAATGATGGAGGCCATGATAAGCGTGGAGAAGATAGTGGAAGCCAATGCGGTTGCAGTTGCCGCCACCAGGGCTGTTGCTAAGGTAAACCCGATGCCCCATCTGGCCTCAACCAAATGAATCATCCAACCTCAGCTATGGTAGGCAAAGATTTGGGAAGTACGGGCGGCCCCCATGATGTGCAAAATTCAAAACGAGCACGCCTTCCCACCATATGGCTTGCCTCTCAACTATACGCCACCCAATGTGGCGTACACTCCCAATAAGAATGTCAATAACTCCACTCCTATACCCATTGAGAGCCAACAACCCCGAACTATCATGCACATGTCTCTTAAATCGTGGGGGAGGCACATGAAATTCCCCACCACAATCTAGCCGACTTCGAGCCTTGCCTCAGATATGTTACTGAAGGGCAAGCAGTTGGTGGTATACCCCTACAAAACCCTTTGGAGGGCCCTCAGTATCATCCCCAGCTACACCTCTTGCATTCCACAACAAGTAAAAATCCTCATGCTATGGCAGAAATAGGAAAGTTGGATCATCTAGAGGAAAGGCTCAGGGCCATTGAAGGAGGTGAAGATTATGCCTTTGCTAACCTAGAAGAGTTGTTCCTAGTACCCAATATCATCACCCCTCCCAAGTTCAAGGTGCTGGACTTTGACAAGTATAAGGGGACTACTTGCCCCAAGAACCATCTAAAGATGTATTATCGGAAGATGAGGGCATACAAAAAAGATGAGGAATTGCTGATACATTCCTTCCAAGAAAGTCTTACTGGGGTAGCTGTTACCTGGTACACTAACTTGGAACCTTCCCGAGTCCATTCTTGGAAGGACCTAGTGGTTGCCTTCGTTAGGCAGTGTCAGTATAATGTCTTCGGATAGGATGCAACTACAGAACATGTGCAAAAAGGGGGCACGAATCTTTCAAAAGAATACGCCCAAAAGTGGAGAAACCTGGTAGCTCAAGTGGCACCTCAATGACGAAGAAAAAAATGATGACAATGATAGTAGACACATTACCAGTATTCTACTATGAAAAGATGGTGGGCTACACACCTTCAAGCTTTGATGATATGGTCTTCACCGACGAAAGGATCAAAGTGGGTCTAAAAAGAGGCAAATCTGATCATCATGCTTTGATAAATGCCAAAAGAAACTAGGGCAAATGAAGAGGGTGAGAATGAGGGAGAAGCCCATGCTGTGACTGCCATTCCTATACAGCCAAGTTTCCCACCAACCCAACAATGTCATTACTCAGCCAATAACAAACCTTCTCCTTACCCACCGCCCAGTTATCCACAAAGGCAATCCCTAAGTCAACCACAAAGTTTGTCTACCGCACTTCCAGTGACGAACACCACCTTTAGCACAAAACCAAAAACACCAACCAAGAAATGAATTTTGCAGCGAGAAAGCCTGTAGAATTCACCCAAATTCCAGTGTCCTATGCTGACTTGCTCCCATATCTACTTGATAATTCAATGGTAGCCATAACCCTAGCCAAGGTTCATCAACCTCCATTTCTCCGAGAATACGACTCGAACGCAATGTGTGCTTGTCATGGAGAAGCCCCGGGGCATTCCATTGAGCACTGTATGACCCTAAAGCATAAGGTGCAAAGTCTAATTGATGCGGGTCAGCTGAAATTTGAGGAGAATCGCGTGTAAATCCTAACATTGACAAGCGACATCACACATGGGGCAATTTTGAAAGTTGTTGTTAGATGTCTCTAATGACTCATCAGGATTTTCAAGTCTATGCCATTATTGTAAACCATAGTTACAATGCTAAATAAAATGGATAAGTCTGACATCTTTGTCCCTCATCCTCTCATAATTACATCTTTGCTTTCACCGGAATGTGGGTGCAAGCCATTGGTCTGTTTGCTCAAGCGACCTGTGCTCCTGAGTTTGGACTTCCAAGACCATTCAATCAGAGATTACTCGTCTTGCACGTTGGTGGCGGTGCCGTAAAACAACGAGTAAAGTTCAAAACAAATAAGTTTCAAAAAAAAAAAAGAGTTCAAAAAGAAAAAAAAGCATTTGACTGACTGTGTTTTCAAGACGTTCATGTGTCCTCATTTTATCATTCCGGAAAGTTTGTCTTTTTAGAGAGAAGTGAGTTATCAAGAATAGGATGTTGGATAAATGGCCTCAGTTACCTTAAGAAAAAGGGGGGTTGAATTAAGATACGAAGACTATTCCCCAATTAAACCTTCACTCTCTTCGGATTAACAATGCACCCTTAACATGAATTACTCAAAAGACAATTCAAAATAAACTTCTTTAAAGCAAAAGATAAATAGCAATAAATAAAAGAAGTTTAAGGGAAGAGAGGAATGCAAACTTGATTTATACTGGTTCGGCCACTTCCCGTGCCTACGTCCAGTCCTCAAGCAACCCACTTGAGATTTTCCACTCTCTTTGTAAAACTCCTTTTACAAAGTTTGAACCACACAGGGACAACCCTTCCCTTGTGGTCAGGAATCCTCTACATCAAGAGACCCACGGTCTCTTAATCCCTTTTCAGAAATAAGAAGAAGAGAAGAAGAGATCTCTCTTAAAAGAGATAGATTGTACAATGAAGATCAATCAAAATTACTTATTAAATATGCAAGTGGTTGACCAAGGAATCGTTTTGAGAGGATAAAACTTTTTGGGCAATGAAAACTCTCTTTAAATTCGTGTTTCCAAGTCACATATAAATAGACCTTTGATGGCAATGAAAGGCACTATGCATAAACCTTAAATGAACCTAGGGGCAAATTAGAAGTTCTCACCCAATAGGTTCCTTGCTACAAGGTCATGACGAAAGACAACGATTGTACCTCAAAGCCTTACACTGGGGCAATGAAAGGCACCATGCAAAAACCTCAAGCGAACCTAGGGGCAGATTAGAAGTTGTCACCCAATAGGTTCCCAGCTACAAGGTCATGACGAAAGATAACAATTGGTACCTCAAAGCCTTACACTGGGGCAATGAGGGGCATCGTGCATGAGCCTCAAGTGAACATAGGGGCAGATCAAAAGTTCTCACCCGTCGATGTTTTTAAACAAGAAAAAAAAGGGGAGGGGGGGGGGGGGAGAGAAACCCTGGAATTTCAATAGATTGATTAAACGTCAAACGGCTCCATTGTCGTCACTCCAAAATGGTCAAGTGACTAAATTAAACAGAACATACACTCTGAGGGATTTCCCGGAGAGATTTGCAAAAGATAGGATAAGGTTGCATGAATTATCACCTTTTTCAAAAGGACAGTCAATCTGTGTCTTCCAAAAAAATTAAATCAAAATAAAAATAACAAAATAGGGAAAGAATGTCATGAACATTGTACATCTTTCCATTGCATTACATTGTTTCATATGAGGTCAGCATTACCAAATTTCACGACAAAGGTTGCATGCGTCTGCATCCCTAAAAATCATGTTAACTGCATAGATTTCCTACATCTCGTGTCTAATCTTTTTGGATGACCGGCCCTCTCGATGAGTCGATCTCTTGCTTTCTCATAAAGGTGGACCCTTGGGTACTAGTACCTATCACCTTTAGAGGACTATATGTCCTCGCCATCAGAGGACTGCACATCCTCGCCTGCAGAGGGCTGCACGCCCTCGCCTTTAGAGGGCTACGCGTCCTCATTTTCAGTGTGCTCCATATCCTCACCTTAAGAGAATATAAGGTCCTTTGCCCTTAGATGCTTAACCGAGACTTGCGCTCCCTGTTAAGGGGCCACTAGTTTCCTTTTATCAGTTCCTGGGCCACCCCCTGATATTGGAGGGCGACCAACTGTGTGAGCACATCCAGAGAGGGAGGCTATCACACATCTACTATGCATACCGGGGCAAGATTTCACCCGTGCCGCTGCAAAAAGACGAGTGCGGATCATGCGCACCAACATGACCACTCTTACGTGGATATGGATGACGTTGCTATTTAGCAACATTCTGCCCAGCGACCACAATGCCAATCTCCCCCTGCAGATGTATCAGTTGGTATGTGCCGTCATGACATAGGTAAGTATGCACATGGCTCAATTGATTTCTGATGTCATCTATTGTTTGCAGGGATCGCGCCCACAAGACGCCCAGTGGACTCGAAGAAGTCCAACAGGGCCCTGGGGTTTCCAGCTCTGGTTACGGGCCTCTGTCAGTCCTACAGGGTGCCCGTCCCCCCAGCGAGGTCATGCTATCGTGACATAGGTAAGTATGCACGTGACTCAATTGATTTCTGATGTCATCTATTGTTTGCAGGGATCGCGCCCACAAGACACCCAGTGGACCCCAAGAAGTCCAACAGGGCCCTGGGGTTTCCGGCTCTGGTTACGGGCCTCTATCAGTCCTACAGGGTTCCCGTTCCCCCAGCGAGGTCATGCCATCGTGACATAGGTAAGTATACATATTGTTCAACTGATTTCTGATACCATCTATTGTTTGCAGGTATCACACCCACAAAGACACCCAGTGGACCTGGAGAAGTCCAACAGGGCCCAAGGGTTTCCAGCTCTGGTTACGGGCCTCTCTAGTCCTACAGGGTGCCCGTTCCCCCCGGCAAGGTTACGTCATCATGACATAGGTAAGTATGCACATTGCTCAACTAATTTCTGATGTTATCTATTGTTTGCAGGGATCGCGCCCGCAAGACACCCAGTGGATCCGAAGAAGTCCAACAGGGTCTTGGAGTTGCCAAGCTCTAATTACGGGCCTCTGTCAGTTCTACGGAGTGCCTATCGCCTCCAGCAAGGTCATCAGGCCCCCTACTAATCAAGCTTTCATCAAGAAGTACTGCGTCCCCAGGCAGGCGCAGGGCGAAACACCACAGCAGCCTGGGGATGGCCGGCAGCGGGTAACAGACGCACCGCCATCACCTCTAGAGTTCACCTCAGCTCATACACAAAAAGGTTAGAGCGTTGCTTACGACCCATGGCCGACCAATAGGCGACCAAGTCCAAAGCCAAAGGTAAGCAAAGTACTAGGTCCGTGACCGACAAGCCATCACGCGTCCAGCTCAAGACGTTAAAGAAGCGCTACTAGGAGACAACCTAGTACCTTTTAAATCTCTGCTCGTTATTTGATCACTTTTGTTTCTCAAGTCATAGAAGGACACACCTAATTGCTCATGATCCTAGGAATTTAAATAAAACAAAGCACAAGCTCGGAAGGTAGTCATACCTCACAAAAAAATATATATGTATGTTTAGGCAGAAAGATACCTTGGATATGCATGTATGTAGCAAAAAATACTTCACAAAATATATATATGTATGTTTAGGTAGAAAGATACCTTGGATATGCATGTATGTAGCAAAAAATACTTCACAAAATATATATACGTATGTTTAGGTAGAAAGATACCTTGGATATGCATGTATGTAGCAAAAATACATCACAAACATATATATGTATGTTCAGGTAGCAAAATACCTCATGAAAAAAAAGAGAGCGAGCAAGAAAAGAAAAAGAAGAAAAAAAATAGAAAAAAAATAATAAAAAAATATATAAAAAGTTGTCTAGCTAAAAAACAACATGCTTGTGAAAAGAGATAATTTCCAACTTTTCTTTGAAAGATTTTACTGATCTTAACCAGTTTTGAAAAAAATATGTATACACCTAAAGAGTGAATGCTGTGAAAATTTTCCGAACGCCCAAAATGGACTCGGATGAATGCATGATTTGATAAAAGAACATATTTTGGAAACACTGGGTTGACTTAAAATAGGGAAAATGAATCCTGAGCCCTAGTGTCACATGACCATAAAAACTTGATGCTTGAGTGTCCACATGGGTGCATGCATGACCAGTTTTGCATAAAATTTCCTAATAATCATTGTTGCATGTGTATCATGGAAATAATGCAGGACATCCCCTTTATCCCCGAACCGCTGGCCAAACCCTAACATATATCATGACCAGCCGTTCTACAAGCCTTGAGCCAAAATCCCAACTTATCATAAACCTTGACCCAGGGTGAGAATGTCAATCCTTGCCCTCGGAAAACAACAAAAAAAAAAGAGAAGAAGAAAAGAAAAATTCCCAATCAAAGAGTGGGAGAAATAAAAAAAAGGAAAGAAAATTCTCGATCAAGGATCGGAAGAAAACAGAAGAAACATCCAGAAAGGTCTTTGGACCAGACAATATCTGAACAATACAGAATTGTCACCAAGTAAACAAGAAAAAGGAAACCACGACCTAAAGTGGTCCTCTCCCTTTGATTGCCGACAAAATCCTATGCGCTAGCGACTTTCTCGCCACGCACTAAACAAAAACAGAAGAGGAAAAGGCAAAAACACTCAAAGCCAAATTCCCCACCTAAAAACCATTCCCAAAATAAGTCCTATTGATCCATGATCACGCATGTAATCTTTGATTTGATAGGAAATGATTTGCAAAATCAAGTCATGACATATCTATGGTTCGAAATTAGGATAAAACACTTACCTGTGTGAGATTGATACACTTTTAGTGATTTTCTCCTATCTTTGTTGGACCCAGTGTTTCCTCTATATGGTCGTTTAGAAACGAAATGCTAAACATCCAAAATCTCATTTATGGTTATGAGAAAATTTCATCAGCATACTCTCCTTCCCCGATAGACACATCATTTTTCAAAAAATATAAAAAAAAAAACAAAAAGGGAAAAGAAAGAAAGACCTCGAAGGTCGGCATGTTATGGTTAGGAAGCATAAATCATTCGTAGAGAGCAAACGTATCTTTTGGAAACAAGGGACTGACGCTAAGAGTTTATTTTCCTGAATAAACGAGATAAGAATGGATGGATTCATTGAACTGATGAAAGAACATAATTTGGAAACGTTGGGTCTGTTTGAGTAAATTCCCAACCGTAGTATCACAATGCCATAAATGGGATGCTTGAGTGCCCACTTGGCTGTGGCCATGACTAATTTTGCACGTTGTTTCCAAATCATCATTGTTGCGCGTGCCTTGTGGAACAATATGGAAGTTCGGCCCGAGACCGACACCTTGACACACGAATTTGTTTTGCCCTAGATATCAAGATCGGACTCCCACGATAAAAGACCCCATTGAGACACAACCTTAGACTATTTTGAACCTTGGCCAATAAAAAGAATCCTCATCCTTTCCCCCGAAGCAAAGGATAGCGGAATCTCCTCAAGGGAGAGCAAATAGATTGCTAAAACTCGATCTCCCAAGGAGAGAAATGGAGAGGGAGGAATGAAAAGAAAGAAAATGAAGAAATGAAAAGAAAGGAAAGGAAGAAATGAAAAGAAGGAAAAGAAAAACTGAAAAGAAAGGAAAAGAAGGATTCCCGATCAAAAGATCGGAAGAAAGTAAAAAGGAAAGATCGGAGGAAAACAAAGTAATTCCTGATCAATGAAAGAAAGAGAACAGAAGATCTTCAGACCGGATAAATTTCGGCATGGTAAGTGACTGCCGGCAAAGGAAACCCCATTTTTTGGTGGTTCATCCTTTTGAATTGCCATTCAAAGTCATTCTCGACTGGCGATATCCCGCCCAACATAAATAAAGAGGAAAAGACCGAAACACCCAGCTTCCTCTCCAAAAACACTACCTTTGAGAAAATCCTATTGATCCGTGATCGTACGTGTGATCTTTGATTCGATAGGAAATCGTGTGCAAAATAAAGTCATGGTGCAGTTATGGTTTGGGGTTAGGGTAAAACACTTGCCTATGTGAGTTTTTATACACTATGAGTGATTTACTCCCAGTTTCAGCTTCACCCGATGTTTCCCCTGAATGTTCATTTAAAAGCTAAATGTTGACGTCCTGCCCTTCATTTTCGGTTACAAGGAAGATTACCCTTGGAATGGGTATATTGCTTCTCTAAGATATGGTGCTCTCGCAAATGATTTATTTTTCTTTGCAAAAAATCATGTTTGCCTATGTAGGTAGAAAAACCCAGTGGACCATTCGGTCCTGCCAACAAATCTTGGTCGGAGCCCCATGAATTGATTGTCGTTCATGCATCCTCCACCAATGAGTCTGGAGACCCGCGAATTGATTGCCTAGCGCTGTTCGCCAATTCTCCATTCTCCACTTTTATCCGAAGCCCCATGAATTGATTGTCGTTCATGCATCCTCCACCAACGAGTCTGGAGCCCCGCGAATTGATTGCCTAGCGCTGTTCGTCAATTCTCCATTCTCCACTTTTATTCGGAGCCCTATGAATTGATTGTCGTTCATGCATCCTCCACCAACGAGTCTGGAGCCCTGCGAATTGATTGCCTAGCGTTGTTCGCCAATTCTCCATTCTCCACTTTTATCCGGAGCCCCAAGAATTGATGGTCGTTCATGCATCCTCCACCAACGAGTCTGGAGCTTCGCGAATGGATTGCCTAGTGTTGTTCGCCTATTCTCCATTCTCCACTTTTATTCGGAGCCCCATGAATTGATTGTCGTTCATGCATCCTCCACCAACGAGTCTGGATCCCCACGAATTGATTGCCTAGCGCTATTCGTCAATTCTCCATTCTCAACTTTTATTCGGATCCCCATGAATTGATTGTCGTTCAAGCATCCTCCACCAATGAGTTTGGAGTTCCGCGAATTGATTGCCTAGCTCTGTTCGCCAATTCTCCATTCTCCATTTTTATCCGGAGCCCCGTGAATTGAGTGTCGTTCAAGCATCCTCCACCAACGAGTCTGGAGCCCCACGAATTGATTGCCTAGTGCTGTTCGCCAATTCTCCATTCTCCACTTTTATTCGGAGCCCCATGAATTGATTGTCGTTCATGCATCCTCCACCAACGAGTCTGGAGCTCCGCGAATTGATTGCCTAGCACTGTTCGCCTATTCTCCATTCTCCACTTTTATTCGGAGCCCCATGAATTGATTGTCGTTCATGCATCCTCCACCAACGAGTCTGGAGCCTCGCGAATTGATTACCTAGCGCTGTTCGCCAATTCTCCATTCTCCACTTTTATTCGGAGCCCCATGAATTGATTGTTGTTCATGCATTCTCCACCAATGAGTCTGGAGCCCCGCGAATTGATTGCCTAGCGTTGTTCGCCAATTCTCCATTCTCCACTTTTATTCGGAGCCCCATGAATTGATTGTTGCTCATGCATCCTCCACCAATGAGTCTGGAGCCCCGCGAATTGATTGCCTAGCGTTGTTCGCCAATTCTCCATTCTCCACTTTTAGTCGAAGCCCCATGAATTGATTGTCGTTCATGCATCCTCCACCAACGAGTCCGAAGCCCCGCGAATTGATTGCCTAGCACTGTTCGCCAATTCTCCATTCTTCATTTGTATTCAAAGCCCCATGAATTGATTGTCGTTCATGCGTCCTCCACCAATGAGTTTGGAGCCCCGCGAATTGATTGCCTAGCGCTGTTCGCCTATTCTCCATTCTCCACTTTTATTCGGAGTCCCATGAATTGATTGTCGTTCATGTATCCTCCACCAACGAGTCTGGAGCCCCGCGAATTGATTGCCTAGTGCTGTTCGCCAATTCTCCATTCTCCACTTTTATTCGGAGCCCCATGAATTGATTGTCGTTCATGCATCCTCCACCAACGAGTCTGGAGCCCCGCGAATTGATTGCGTAGCGCTGTTCGCCAATTCTCCATTCTCTAGTTTTATTCGGAGCCCCATGAATTGATTGTCGTTTATGCGTCCTCCACCAATGAGTCTGGAGCCCCGCGAATTGATTGCCTAGCGCTGTTCGCCAATTCTCCATTCTCCACTTTTATTCGAAGACCCATGAATTGATTGCCTAGCGCTGTTCATGTATCCTCCACCGTCAAGTGCGGAGCCTCCGGTGACTGGGAAATGTGGTTTTTGTTATTTTTCCGATTGGTTCCTTCGCCTAACATATGTATATATGTATATTATGTTATTGTTGTTTTTGTTGTTGTTTGTATTTTGTTTTGTGTTGTGCAGAAAAAAGAAGAAGTAGAGACGAGAGTCGTCATAGATTAATCACGGAAAGGGCAAAGACGGACGACATCAGTGTTTTTATCTTTACTTTCCTCTTATCTCCGATAAAAGGTAAGTAAAGAGGGGCAACTGTCATACCCTAATTTCGTTCGGGGACTATTGCTTGATGGCATGCAACCTTTGATTGACCGCTTCGAGGTACTTGGCACCCTTTGTTGCACAATATGTGAAGTCCGGAGACGTGCCGGAAATCAAAAGCAAGCGTTATTACGCAATCCGTGAAATTCCGTAACGTGACGGAAATCAAAAGGAAGTATTGTTACGCAATCCGTGAGTTTTCGTAACTTTTTCGAAAGCTAAAAAAGAATAATTACATGATCCGTAAGGTTCCGTAACCTTACGAAAAGAAAATAAGTGTCGTTACGAAATTCGTAAAGTTTCGTAACGTTACAGAAAAAGAATCACAAAAAAAAAGCAAAGGGGGTGTATTTAGTAAAATTTGGGGGGGGGGGGTGCAAATAGTAATTTTCGAATCTGGACCCTTCTAGAGGTTTCTGGGCAATTTCTTGCGTAAGGTGGAAGCAACCTAGCTCGCCTGGGGGAGCTAGGTGGCAACCACCTCCCTCGTTTTGTTAAAAAAATGGGCTTCCGGGGCTTCCGGGACACCCGTAATGCTTCCATAAAATTCCCATAACCCTAAATAAGCATATTTCACTTAATATGGGTGAGAAGGAAGAGAAAAAAGAAGAAAATCAAGTCCTATAGGCTTTCGTAAGGCTTCCGTAACTTTTCCGTAAATTACGAAAGAAGGAGGGTGAACTTATAAAAAATAGGGGGGGTGCAAATAGCAATTTTGCAATTTTGAAATTGGGCCTTCCGGAGTATTTTCGAAGCTGGATTGCTTCTGGAGGAAGCAACCCAGCTCACCTGGGCGAGCTGGGCGGTAACCTCCTCCCTCTTTTTCCTATAAATAGGCTGAAGGGGGCTGTTCTAAGGGTCCCGGATCCCCCTGGTGATGTATTTTAGCTGTTTTGGGTGAAAAAAATCATTTTCGTGAAGAAAATCGAAGCCGAGGCGCTTCTGTAACGCTTTCGAGATGTTTCCATAAGCAAATCCGTGAAGGTTTTCCTCCGTTATTCACCGTTCTTCCTCTGTTATTTACTGTTCTTCATCCGTTCTTTGTTCTTCAACGGGCAAGTTTCCAAATCCGAGACTTTTAATTCATTTCTTGTTTCTTGGCTTTCATTTTTATTTCGTTCAAATTCGGTTTCTTTTCTTCCATTTTTGACGAGCTTTAACCGATCGTTTAAGCCGTTTTCTCGCTTAATCAAAAAGTAAAATAAATTTCCACCGATCATTTGAATTGTAATATCCGTTAATTTCTGTTAAAATGAAATCCGACAGTTCGGTCATGCCGTAACCATGTTGGAAACCAAAAAGAGGTAAAATAATAATAAAATAATCAAAAAATACCTTTTAGTAAAATAAAGCGAAAAAATCAATCGGACGTTTCTATTTGGGATTTCTCTTTCTTAATTGAATTGACTAATAACTAAAGTGAAACTAAGGCTAAAATCAACCCGCAAAGTCAAGCTCGTCCACAAAAAAGTCACTAAAAAAAGATTTGAAAGTTCAATATCTCAGTTTTTATTACCAAGTAAATGGATCATTTTTAAGGTCCAACGCCTTAAAATGACCACCTTCCAAGTAAAAAGAATCGCTTGATTCACCCTTAAAAAAGGACTACGTAGGTATGATTTCCTCTTCGATGGAGGATACGTAGGAGCAAAAGCCCCGCTTTTGTCGACTTCAAAAATAAAAAAGGAAATAAAAGGTAAGATAACACAATTTCACAATTCTAAAAAATGAGGTTGTTGTCCTTTGAGACAAACGTGAGAGGTGCTAATACCTTCCTCAAACGTAAATACAACTCCCGAACTTAGAATTTTCGTTTTGACCGGTTTCCTTCGGTTTTTCCGACGTTTTTCACAAATAAACGTTGGTGGCGACTCCGCGCATCTTTCCTCCTTTGGAAAGCGCACCCGTGAGCCTCGCCTTGCTCGCCCGCAAAAGGGCATGTTGCGACACATCTTCTTTGGTTTCCTCCATCGGGTGTGGCGACACGTCTGACAATGTCTACAGCAAACCCAACCATCATCAAAGTCACTAGAGACTTCTACTATTGTTTGCCTTTGTGAGACAATGTATGGGATCCTCAAATTCACTATTAATCCTTCCCTAAAGCCAAATTTTCATGCTCATGAAACATGTAAGGTTGTATTGCAGCATGCCAGCTTAGGTTCTCTACACCAATGATACTCAACGACTCAACAAATTTTTCCAAAATCTTGTTAGTATGATTCCTTCTAGACAAATTAAGGGCTCCGTGGATGACTACATAGTAAAATTTCATGGTCTTCTCCATGATTTCAATGAATTATTACCTCTAGCTTCCACTCCTGCTCAAGAACTTGAACAATGTGTAATCTTTTGCATGTTATTAGCAATGTATGGGTTACCTATGCGAACCAAATTTCTCCAAAAACATTGTTTCTATCTCTTCTTGGTTGATCCATGGTGGGCTCACAACCCACAAAGGCTAACTCTTCCATCATCATTAACTAGGCTACAATCCTCTTTCCTTTGACAAGTTGGATGGAAAGAACTATGATTCCTACTTCCAAGGCTTTCGACATCAAACTTTGGCTTCACGGTCAAAGTTACAAAGACCATCTCACCCTCACATTGACTTCTATTCCTAAGGCAAACTATTCTTTACGGATAAAGATTGATACCTGGTTGTGTAGCATCCTCAAATTCACTATTAATCCTTCCCAAAGGCCAATTTTTCGTGCTCATGAAACTTGCAAGGCTGTATGGTAGCAGTCTAAGGTTTTCTACACTTATGATACTTAACGACTCTACAAAGTTTGCCAAAATTTTGTTAGTGTCATTGCTTCTAGACAAATTGATGGCTCCATGACTAACTATACTTGGACAAATTTCATGGTCTTCTCCATAATTTCAATGAATTATTGCCTCCAGCTTCCACTACCGCTTAGCAACCTGAACAAAGTGAAATCTTTTTTCATGTTATTGGCATTGTATGGGTTTTCTACATAGTATTCTTTATTTCGAGACTAGATTTTGGGTTCTCCCATTGTTCCGACATTGAATTTTGCCTGGTTTACTTTGTTGCGTACGTATTTCAGCCAAACCACCTACTATTGTAGAAGTGCCTCCTGCACCCATGATTCCTCTATCTTGGCATCTTAGAGTTGTGATCGTGGTTGTTCTTGAAAGCCAACTTTATATGCCAAATCCCATTTTATGTGTGACCATAGTCACAAGTTAAGGCACACCATTGATAAGAATAAATATTATAAATATTTTAAAATATCAAAATTTTATTTAGCTATGTTATTTATTCATTTTAATGACATTATTTTATTCATGCAATGAGAATTAATAAAAAAATATATTTTATTTTTAAAAAATGAAGAATGTAAAATCAGACCTCGCAATAAATAAATTTTAAAATAAACTAAAATATGATAATTATTTAATAGAAACTAGTGAGGTACTCAAATTGGGAAATCAATGAAAACTTAAAAAGAAATGGTATTTTAGTTTGAGTTGGGAACAAAAAAGAGAACTACGTAAATAAGCTTTGTATAAGTTGTAAAACAGTTTCCCCTATTAATTTAAAGTCAGTTTTTTTAAGATTAAACAAATGATTTTAGTATAAAATAATCTAGTGATTATGTTTTAGAGATTTTTAAAAAATCGAAACTAATTTATGTTTATTTACAATAAGAAAAATACTTTTTTTTAAAGAAACATTACTACAAAAAGCACATTTAACATTGTCAAATTAACATCGATTTTATACAAAATCGATGTTATGCTAAACGCGGTAGCATATTTGTAAATAATGTATATTCCTTAATATCGGTTTTCCGTAAAATCGATGTTAATTAAAAGACGTTAACATCGGTTTTTAAAAAATCGATGTTAACACCATTCGTTAACATAGGTTTTTTTAAACCCGATGTTAACATGTCATACAATAACATCGGTTTTTTGGAAAATCGATGTTAACGTCTTTTAATTAACATCGGTTTTACGGAAAACCAATGTTAACGAAATGGTGTTAACATCGGTTTTTCTCAGAAAACCGATGTTATCGTTAACATCGATTTGTTATTGAAAACCAATGTTGGACTTATATTTTAAAATTTTAGAACCCGGCCCCTAGCTACTTTCCTCACGCTCTATTCTTCGCTTCTTCTTCTTCGCGACCGTGAGTACAACTTCTTCAGGTTCTTTGTATAGCTTCTTGGCGACCGTGACACGTAGCCACGTTACCTAGGTACAACTTCTTCTTCATCTTCTTTGTAACTGCAAGGACCTTAGTCTTTGTTGTCTTCTTCTTCTTCTTCTTTGTTTCTTTGTTTGGGGAACTTGTGGTCACTACAAGGATGTTTGCTTTGGTGTGTTGCAAGGAGTTGGTTTGTGGAAGTCGTGCAAGCTGCAAGGATTAGGTTTTTGCTCACAAGGTGTCATTTTGAGTGAGGTAAACTATTTGATGTCTAAGCTTCATTTCGTCTAACCTATTGGATCTGTGTTGTTTTGGTTAACCCTAGGTACATTTCGTGGTGACCTAATCGAGGTAGGAGGAAAGCTTCAAGACTCCGCGCCATTGTTTTAGATCTCACTGCCATTGTCACTGTTTGGGTTCGAGGTAAGCTTGGTCCCTGTGCCTTTGTACATCTTCAAGTTGTTTGGACTTAATCTCTAGTTGGCTTTTTGTTTTCAATGTATTTGGTTCAAGAGTTGTTGCAGTTTTGATTCATTCTGATTTGTAATAAGCATGAGCTCTTGATTGCATTTCCGGAGCATACTTACATTCAATTTTGTGATCATGCATGTAGCATGCCATTCCTTCATAGAGTAAACAGGAAGCTAACTTTTCATTTTCAACACCTATTCTCAACAAGTTCAGCAGTGCAGTCCTAATTAACAAGCTTTGAATATGTAGAACCTATTCTAGTATACATGTTCCATTTTGCCTATGTATGCAGTCCCCAATTATGCAGAAAAGGTTATTTATCTCATACTTTAGTGTGACCAAGCTAAGAAGTGAGAACAAAATAAGAATTAATTTAAAATTAAGTATTAGTCACATGTTACGTTCTATAGTGCAACCTAATCATTCCCTCACTAACATAGTACCAACCTTACCTACCAGTCACCACTAATCCATATAAACTTAGAATTATGCAAAAAAATGGTATCTAGTGCCTTGATTCAGTACCATACGTTGATTACAGAAAGATACATTAAGTCCCTGTGGCTTTTGCTTACACTTACTAATATCTAACCATGCCATACTCATCCTAAATGACACCATATGTGGCCCTATAGTTCTATCTGTTTTAAGACCCACCATTATGAAGAAAACAAGTGATAACACCACAAGCTGAGAAAAATACACATCCTTGGTCGTAACAACCAAGGATGCAAACCAAGCACACACACACACGTCACAACCAGCAAATACTTGAAACCCATGTTCTCAACTCATCTGGTAATTCAACACATTAAAGACATTTTCAGCAGAAACAATGCAGAACAAGCTACTTAATAATCATAAACAACCAATAAATATTTATCTACTCTCTATGTCTCTAGTTCTACAAATGAAGTCACCAATCTAATAGTCTGATATGTAATATTAATAGAGATAAAGTTGAAAAAGATAGCAATGATTCTTAAAGCAAGGGTATTGAGAGTAAGTTACATTATAGTGCACTGTAGGCACTGAACTACAATACATAGGTGTAACATACCATTCATATATAACTGTAACCATGATACGGTTCGTTGTTATAAAAAATTTAATTTATTTGTTATCATTAGACACATGAGATGGTGAAACTAGTATCTAGGCATGTTATCTTATTTGCAATCATATTTGGTTGTATGATATTAATTTCATGTTGGCATTTCAGGTTAGAAGTGGTATTATTTAAAATTATTGGTTTTGTGGGTGTTCAGTATGATTTGACAAGTCCTAGCTGTTGAATAATGTGAATCTGTTCTTTGCTTAATTATATTTGGCATACAATACTATTTTGTACATGTTTAATCAGTATTGATAAGGATTATGTGTAGAAGCAAAGCTTCATGATGAATCAAGAGTGATTCAAAGATGTTTTGATGATAACAAAGATGATAACAAAAGTGATGACAAAAAGCTCAAAGGTCAATCAAAGAATGAGTTCAAGATGTTCAAGAACACTTCAAGATTCAAGAGGAAAGTTGAATTCAAGAATCAAGAATCAAGATTCAAGAGATCAAGGTTCAAGACTCAAGATTCAAGAATCAAGAAAAGGCTATTCAAGAATCAAGAAAAAGCTTAATCAAGATAAGTATGAAAAGATTTTTTCAAAAACTGAGTAGCACATGGATTTTTCTCAAAACATGTTTACCAAAGAGTTTTTACTCTCTGGTAATCGATTACCAGATTATTGTAATCGATTACCAGTAGCAAAATGGATTTGAAAAAGTTTTCAAACTGAATTTACAACGTTTCAATTAATTTCAAAAAGTTGTAATCGATTACCAGTGCCTTTGAACGTTGAAATTCAAATTCAAATGTGAAGAGTCACATCCTTTCACATAAAAGCCTTGTGTAATCGATTACACTGATTTGGAAATCGATTAACAGTGATTGTTTCTGAATAAATCAAAAGATGTAACTCTTCAAAAGGTTTTTGACTTTTTCAAATTGGTTTTAAGTTTTTCTAAAAGTTATAACTCTTCTAAATGGTCTTCTTGACT
The DNA here is from genome assembly GCF_000004515.6 of Glycine max. NCBI lineage: Eukaryota > Viridiplantae > Streptophyta > Magnoliopsida > Fabales > Fabaceae > Glycine > Glycine max. The sequence continues at coordinate 29,652,829 of NC_038255.2, forward strand.
AGACATGAAGAGTCTATAAAAGCAAGGCTTTGTTTTGCATTTTCATTCATTCATTCTATCAATCAATCTTTACAATTCATTCTTTAGACAACAAACTTTTGCCAATTGATTTCTGAGTCTCTTTGAACTTCTACTTCTTCCTTTTGCCAAAAGCTTTCCAAAGTTTTCTGGTTTTTCAAACCTTGAAAACTTGTGCTATTCATCTTTTTCATTCTCTTCTCCCTTTGCCAAAAAGAATTCGCCAAGGACTAACCACCTGAATTCTTTTTGTGTCTCTCTTCTCCCTTTTCCAAAAGAATGAAGGACTAACCGCCTGAATTCTTTTGTGTCTCCCTTTTCCCTTGTCAAAGAATTCAAAATGACACAGTCTGAGAATTCTTTTGATTCTTCCCATTCCCTTATACAAAAGTGTTCAAAGGACTAACCGCCTGAGAATTCTTTTGTATCCCCATTCACAAAGTATCAAAGGTTTAATAGCCTGAGATCTTTGTCTTAACACATTGGAGGGTACATCCTTTGTGGTACAAGTAGAGGGTACATCTACTTGGTTTTGACTGAGAACAAGAGAGGGTACATCTCTTGTGGATCAGTTCTAGTGGAGGGTACATCCACTAGGGTTTCAAAGAGAACAAGGGAGGGTACATCCCTTGTGGATCTTTGCTTGTAAAAGGATTTTTACAAGGTTGAAAGAAATCTCAAGGACCGCAGGTCGCTTGGGGACTGGATGTAGGCACAGGTTGTTGCCGAACCAGTATAAAAACTCTTGTGTGTTTGTTTCCTTCTTCCATACTCTTTTACTTTCCGCTGTGCATTTAATTTCCGCTTTTACTTTCTATTAAGTTTCTCTTCTACTCCTTATTCTCTTAACAACATAAGTAAAAGCCTTAGAAGGGTAAATTTTTTTAATTAGTAAAGGTTTAGGAATAATTAATTCAACCCCCCTTCTTAATTATTTTGAGGCCACTCGATCCAACATTATGAAGATTAGTGTTGTTTGAAGGGACTACATATGTGGATTGAGTAGTTACCCTTTGATAAGGATTATATCATCCCTGGTTTTGTTGGAGTGCATGTGTTCTGATCTAAAATTAAGTAGTTCACTTTTGATTTGTGTGTTGGTGCTTAGGTATGATGTGATTGATTGGGTTAGTGGAAATTGATTGGGTAGGGTCTGAGTAGAAAGCTGGTCCATATATTGTCTGCATTGCTTTTTCTAGTTTCTTAGGCAATTTTCAGGTATCCTATTTCTTCAATTTTTGAATGTTTGATACTAGTTTAGGTGTGTGAACTGCAATGCATTGATTGCTGGTGTTGCTGCAATGTTTGAATGTTTTGATGTAATTGCTAGGATAGAAAAAACTCCCCTAAGGCAACCTACTTTGCTGCTTTTGTTCCTCTGGTCAACTGCTTGAGTCCTAAAACTGAACTGTGCATTCCTCTTTGTTTGTTAAAATCTGCTTTTTTGTCCTCTCACACCACCTCTATAAGCAACTCCTGTTTAGTGCTTCACTACCAAAATCCACCTCCAAAGCTCTCTCTCTCTTTCATCTTCTGCTTGCTTCTATTACTCTAATTCTACTCTCTTCTAACCAAATCATCTTTTTTCTTTTCTTCTAACCAACCACGTCTACAACATAAGGTTTGCTCTATCTTGTTGTTCTTCATTATCTCTAATTGACTTTAATTAAAGAGAAGAAAGCTAGCTAGGTACAAGGTTTGTTTGTAGCTATCTTCATTGATTATGAATATGATCTTCTCGTTGAGACATAGAGACATTTAGTTTGTTTCTCTCTCTCTGTCTTTTGAAGAGATACATAGAAATTAGAAAATACCCACAGTGGGCTAAAGAGAAAAGGACTATGAAAAATATTTGGAGGCAAGGTCAAAGACATGTGCAAAGGTTTGTTAGCAAATTTTCTGCTTTCCCCACTAGAAGTAATTTTCCTCCTAGTCAAAGATGGAGAGGTTCCCTTTCTAGTTGAAAAAGCAGGTGTCACTGTTTTGGTAGGAGTTTTTGATGCAGGCTTTGAACTTTTTGGTGTTGAAAATGGGGATGCCTTAGAAGTAGGTAGCATTGATTTCTTCTTAGTCTTGGCTGAACATGAAAGGTGGTTCTTGTCACCTGAACATGAAACAATTGCAGCAACAAATTGGCATCAAACCTAGTCTTATTTGTGTACTCATTTGCATTTTTATTCATTTCTATATACACAGAGATAGCAAGATTTATCATGTACTTTATACATGATGCTTGCCTTTCATTTTCCAATGCTTGTACATCTGTTGGTGTCCAATGTTTCATTCTGTGTTGTATTGATGACTTTGCATTAACTTCATTGCAGTGATAGTGATCTTGGTGCACTTCAGCAACTCTTGGTTGATCAACCCAATCTCCAAATTGAGGAAGGTATGCTAAAATTATGTGTGAGGTAGAATCTATAATGCATGTCCACACCATTAATAATTTCGTGTTATGCTTATGATAATCATTAAGAATGCTTAATTTTGAATTAGACCTTTATATGCTTCTGGGACCTCCCATATGATCCTTGCCTTGATTGATCCATCTGAATATCCACTGAACAACAATCCCTTGAAATATATGAGGGACTAAACTGCTAAGCTTAAGCCACAACCCGCCTCTAGGATTTGTGTGTGAACACAAGAAATACGTTGCTCTTACAACCACAATGATTTGAGTGATGTCACAAAATAAATCAGTAAGTGATGGTAATGGTAAATATATAGGCAGCAAAACTGCAAAAAGCTCAAGAATAAGCTCCTAAGAGCCATATCATAAATCAATTACTTATATGGTAGTCATTTTTTTAACCCTTGCTATTTTTATTTTGCCCCACAGTTGGTCTAATTTAACCTTAAGCTTATACTTCATATCCAATGCTTGACCACTTTTTATCTTTGACTTAAATCATTCATCCTTAAGCTATTCCTTTATTAGCTTCAAAAGCCCATATATTTCCAGTTAAAATGGCCCGACCATGAAAATTCTCCCATCACGGATGCTGGCTTACATATTTTAGGCACCAAGGAAATCCTCAAAATGTTATGATATTCATGCAATGAAATAAAGTTCTTGGTTACTAAACCAATGGCGGAGCATCAATCATGTTAATTATGGGAAATTTTCATAAGTTCTTCTATAATATTCATGCAAGTGGTTCAACTTAGTACATGAATCAATACTCACTGATATGTTTGGCAGCAAGAAATCGACTACTCTGTGTAATTCCTCAACCATCCAAATTACATTTGAAAGGCGTCTTAGTGATTCCTTTACTCCTTCTGAGAAATGCATTAGTTTTTGCTTTCCTACATGAAAATGATGTCTGACTTAATTGACAAAGTTGATAATTCATGATCAAGAAGTACTCTTTCATTCATTCTAACAAAGTTTCATTTGATTTTCAAATTCCTCTAGGAGTGATTTTGGCCATTCTTGATCTTGCGCTCATTGTTGTTTCCAAAAGTGCTCCTGCGGTCATTGCTGGAAACTCATTTGTGCTCAAACCTCCAACTTAGGTATTTATATCTTTGATTCGAAACTCTTCAAAATCAAGACTAGGACACTACACTAGTACCTTACTATCTATAGTTCTATACCCCATTTCTGAACTTATCCATCTATGCTAACTACAGAAATAGTTATATATTATGTGTATTTAATCCAAATCTTCTCCATAAAGGCAATCATATTTATAAACCATATTGTGGAAGCAATGACTTCCAAGATTATTTTGAAGATGCCAAAGAATCAAGAGTTAAGCAAGTTCCAAAGAATCAGGAGTCAAAAAGCTTCAAGAATCAAGTTTCAAAGAATCAAGATTCAAGAATAATCAAGTTTCAAGATTCAATCAAGTTTCAAGAATAATAAAGTTTCAAGATTCAATCAAGTTTCAAGAATCAAAAAAAGATTCAATCAAGTTTCAAGAATCAAAAAAAGACTCAATCAAGATAAGTACTAAAAAAGTTTTCAAAACATTGAGTAGCACAAGAATTTTTCACAAAATCTTTTACCAAAGAGTTTTACTCTCTGGTAATCGATTACCAGAAGGTAGTAATCAATTACCAGTAGCCAGCATTGTTTTCAAAACTGATTTATAAAGATGCAATCGATTACCATGAGCATGTAATTGATTACCAATGTTTTAAAACGTTAGATTTCAAATTTCAAGAGTTACAACTACTGATAAAACATTTTCAAATCATTTTAAACTTGTGTAATCGATTACACAATACTTGCAATCGATTACAGTGTTTCTAAACATTTTGATTTTCAAATTTAAACATAATGAGTTACATCTTTTGATGTGTAATCGATTACACTATAATGGTAATCAATTACCAGTGACCGATTTCGAAAAATAAATTTCCAAAAGTCACAATTCTTAAAGTGACTTGTTTCTGAAGATTTTTTCAAAAGTCACAACTTTTTAAGTGACTAGTTTTCAAAAGAGTCACAATTTTTAAAAGGTGACTAGTTTTAAAGAAATTGCCAAGAGTCACAAACTTTAACTTGAGTTATCAAATAATTATAAATATGTGACCATGGCACGAATTTCAAAAACAACTAAGACTGATTTCTTTCATTCAAAAAGACTAATTTCTTTCATTCATTTCTCTTCATCTTTCTAAGAGTTTTCATTTAATACTTTATCTTTCAAGAAAAGTTCATTGACCAAAAACTTGTGCTATTCTTTTTCTTCATTCACTTATTTCTCTTGTCAAAAGATTCAAAGGACTAACCGCCTGAGAATTCTTTTGTTTCTTCCCTTCTCCCTCTTGACAAAAGATTTCAAAGGACTAACCGCTTGAGATATCTTCTGTTTCTTATAAAAGATTTTAAAGGACTAACCGCCTGAGATATCTTTTTCCCTTTCCCTTTATACAAAAGATTTCAAAGGACTAACCACCTGAGATATCTTCTGTATCCCCCTCACAAAGAATTCAAGTGACTAACCGCCTAAGAATTCTTTATCCTAACACATTGGAGGGTACATCCTTTGTGGCACAAGTAGAGGGTACATCTACTTGGGTTGTTATACTGAGAACAAGAGAGGGTACATCTCTTGTGGATCAGTTCAAGTGGAGGGTACATCCACTTGGTTGTTCAAAGAGAACAAGGGAGGGTACATCCCTTGTGGATCTTTGGCTTGTAAAGGATTTTAT